>NC_069499.1:474233583-474433583 GCF_027579735.1 Bombina bombina
AAACCAGTTTAAGTTTTGTCAGTTACATAATGTTGGCATAGTTTTCCTCTGACTAAGTTTAAAGAATTGCCACTATGAATTATATTTTTTTAATATATCTGCCTTACTGCCTTACAACCTCCTTTTGGTTTTTGCTTTAGATATTTCAGGTCACCATATTAATTAAGCAAAACTTAGACATGTAGGGGCCTATTTATTATTGTGCAAGCGGATATGATCCGATATAGCCTGATCATGTCCACTGCACATCGATAAATGCCGACAGCATACGCTCTTGGCATTTATCATTGCACCAGCAGTTCTTGTGAACTGCTGGTGCAATGCCGCCCCAGCAGATTTGCGGCCGATTACCAGGGGGGTGTCAATCAACCCGATCGTATTGAATCTGGTTGATTTCTGTCGATTTCTGTCCGCCGCCTCAGAGCAGGTGGACAGATTATGAAGCAGGTGTCTTTAGACACGGGCATCAAGCACTATACAGAGCTTGATAAATATGCCCAGTAATCTGTACTGAGCTCTGCTAAATAAAAATGGAGGTATTTATTCTATGTTACGAACCTGAGAGTGCCTATCCTCTTTCACATGATATATACATACAATTATATATATATCTATATACAGGTATATATATATATATATATATATATATATATATATACACACACACATACATATATATATATATATATATATATATATATATATATATATATACAAACACACACACATACATATATATATATATATATATATATATATATATATATATACAAACACACACACATACATATATATATATATATATATACAAACACACACACATATACATATATATATATATATATATATATATATATATATATATATACAAACACACACACATACATATATATATATATATATAGTATCAGAGAGGGTAAAGCACTCCTGGTGCCCAGAGTGCGCTTCAAAGGTTCATACAGTAGCAAAGAAGGAAGGCACTCACTGGGTCTTTATCACCAAATAAACAATTTTAATCCGTGGCGTTTCGGGGTCGCCCCCGTTTTCAAACAGACACACACACACACACATATATATATATATATACACACACACATACGCACACACACACTTCCTAACATTTTTATAATAGTATCCGGGACTGCGTTAAGATCATGTGAACTCTGATGGCTGTGTCTGTTCAGACCAATAGCAGGTTTGATCATTCCCAGCTTTATTATGAAATAATCGGGACATAAAGGGCCAGATTATAAGGGGAGCGCAAAATATCGATTTCGCTAAATCGATATTTGTGCTCCAATGAGTAATACCAGCGCACGCAAATGTGCGCTGGTATTACGAATTAGGTGCAATGCGAATGCAACCTCGCGTCGCATTGCACGGAGGCATTGCGCTCACGAGAGCACACTTCCATAGACTCCGATGGGAGCCTCGTTCTCATGCCGTGAGACATGGCATGAGAACTAGCGCAGCAAAGGGGTTAAGTCGCCCAGTGATGGGCAGCAATTTTAAATATATATGTACAGTATATGCTTATATACATCTTTATTTATGTGTTAATATGTGTATATATGCATATTAACACAAATATATGTATATAAGCATAAACATATATATTAATTGAGAACACATAGTTCCCATAGACCGCTATATAAAGGCACCCCACACCCTCCACTTTTAACCCCATATAACTGCTTAGTGCATTTTTTAATGTTAAAAATGCTCCTTTATTTTTAATATTAATAACTACACTACACATTTTTTGGGACCAATTGGGGGAAATTTAAAAAAATTAACCAGAGCGCTAGTTGCTACCGTTCGCGGTTGCAATAACCAGCCACTTGTAATGGATGGTTATTTATTGCGCGCCCACAAACAGGCAACTTTGCCTGTTTGCGGGTGCCATAAATTAGCGATCCACTTGTAATCTAGCCCAGAGTAGGGAGGGACTATATATTATATACAAATAAAAACGATACATAATATAAATTAAATACTCTTGTTATGTTCTTCAATAACTAGTAAAGCAGCATACATTTCTAGAAAATTATTTTATTAAATTTATATTTAAAGGGGAATTAAATTGATGGTTAACTTCAAGAGAATAGTTACAGCTCACAATGCTATTGTTTTTTCTCCTGTGCCTTCAGCTCTCTTCAAAGCCCTTCTCTTACTTTAATAATTTACAAATGCCAGTTGGTGAAACTCTTTTTCATACTGGGCGCATCACTAAGCAGCCCCAGTAAGGGATTATAATAAGAGAAGGGCTTTAAAGGGACATTAAACACTAAATACATTTTATAAGCATAGTATTGAGGTTATTCACAACTTCCTATAGTCATGGTGCTGCCATGTTGAAATCTACCTTTAAGTACATCCCAGTGCTGACCTGATCAACTTTCCTTCAGATACCTGCAGTGTAACTTAGGTTCCAAGATGGCAGCACCCATAATTAGAGGAAGGTGCATGAAATGTATTAGTATTTAGGGGCCAGCTTATCAAATGTCTGTCCGACATACGCTGTTGGCATTTAATATTGCACAAGCAGTTCTAGTGAACTGCTTGTGCAATGCCGCCCCCTGCAGATTCACGGCCAATCGGCCGCTAGCAGGGGGTGTCAATCAACCCGATCGTATGAGATTGGGCAGATTGATGTCTGCAGCCTCAGAGGCAGCAGACCAGTTAAGGAGCAGCAGTCTTAAAGGGACAGTCAACACCAGATTTTTTGTTGTTTAAAAAGATAGATAATCCCTTTATTACCAATTCCCCAGTTTTGCATAACTAACGCAGTTATAATTATACACATTTTACCTCTGTAATTACTTTGTATCTAAGCCTCAGCAGACTGCCCCCTTATTTCAGTTCTTTTGACAGACTTGTAGTTTAGCCAATCAGAGCTGTCCCCATGGTAAATTCACGTGCATGAGCTCAATGTTATCTATATGAAACACATGAACTAATACCCTCTAGTGGTGAAAAACTATCAAAATGCATTTAGATTAGAGGTCTAAAAAATTTGCATATGAACCCCCTAGGTTTAGCTTTCAACTAAGAATACCAAGAGAACAAAGCAAAATTGGTGATAAAAGTAAATTGGAAAGTTGTTTAAAATTACATGCCTTATCTGAACTATGAAAGTTTTTTTTTGGACTTGACTGTCCCTTTAAGACTACTGCTTCTTAATTCCTGTTTCTGGCGAGCCTGAAGGCTCGCGCAGAAACAGGGGCATCAGGGGCCATTTGGCCCTTGATAAATCGGCCCCTTAGTGTCCATTTAAAAAGAACAGCAGACAGGAAGAAAATCAATAGCACGGTGAGTGTTATAGTTACAGTATTTCCAGCAGTTTCATGTCCTTTTACTAATCACAAAATGTGACTGTCATTCAAGGATAATACATTACAAAGTAAATCAATAAATAATTTCACCATCTTTGGTTTGATTCTGCACACTCACACTCAAGTTGCAGCAATGGTGTTATAAAGCAAGAATATTCATTACTCTCAGTGTTGCTGTATTATATTTCTTTGTATTCATAAAATGCGTATTTTTTTATGGAACAGACCCGGCTAACAATGTTTAAAAAAAAAAGATTAACTGCAAAGTTAAAGCGTACAGGATAGATCAACTACCTTCCACTTTAAAACATGTGTTAACAAACAATAAAACACCAAGCTTGAATATTCTGTAGTTTTATCTGTGCTTTAAACTGTATGACCGAAACTGTCTGAAACGTTCAGGCTGAGCCTGATGTTAGGGATTATAGACCTAAATTTTCAATGACAAAGAATGATACTTTTATCTATTGTAAATAACAAACTGCATGTGTAACATAACATATCTGATGAGCCTGCCAATGAATGTTGCTAATGCCTTACAAGAACATGTTTTATTTGTTTTTTCCCTTGGATACATATCATGACAAATCAGGAAAGATATTTACGGAGGGGATTTTTTTACCAGATCTAATGATATGCAAATGTAAAGTTACTGTTTTTGCATACATTAGTCTTTTCATCAATTTGCTGCTACTAGTGCTTGTTCTAATAAACATATATGTGCACTGTTTACATTTGGCTGAATTGCATCTTTTTTTCTATTAACATTAGTTATACTTTCATTTTGTCTTCAAAGTATGGAAAACAAGATTTTATTCTTTGTTTAGAATAAATTGTAGGTAAACATCTTGGGACCATAAGAAAAATCAACTCAGGATATTTCAAAAGTGATCTATATGTTAAAGTAAAATAATGGCCTATTAAGAATGCATTATAGATAATTAATTGAATTTTGCATTGATAAAAAAACAAAGCTGGTGCTATGAAACATAATATAGAAAAACCTAATTTATGCTTATCTGATAAACTCCTTTCTTTCATGGTGGTGAGAGTCCACAAGCCTTGGCATGTGAGATTGAATTCCTGCCATTAGGAGGAGGCAATGAACCCCAGCAACAAGAGCTTTTGAAACCCTCCCACCTCCCTTTACTAGTATAGCCAAGCAGAAGAAAGGTTAGCAGAAATGTAGGAAATGAAAGCAGGGGCATAAGAGATACAAATACAAAATAACTGCCATTGAATAAAAACAAACTAGGTGGGGTCTTGTGGACTCTTACCACCATGAAAGAAAGGAATTTATCAGGTAAGCATAAATTATGTTTTCTTTCATAATGTGGTGAGCTATGGAGTCCTCTGGAGAATGGGTGGAACAAAAAAAAAAGCAGTTCCTATTTGCCAGGCACTGTCGCCTGAAGGACTTTCCTGCTAAAAACCGCCTCTGAAGAGGTAAAATCATCAAAGTGGTAAAATGTGGTCAATGTTGCAGCTTTGCAAATCTGTTCCATTGAAGCTTCATTTTTAAAGGCCCAAGAAGTGGAAACGGATCTAGTGGAATGCGCTGTAATCTGTATAGGGCAGGGGAGGACTGGCCTGGGGGGCGATTTCCCCCTGGGCCATTACTTTATTGGTGTAATAAGTGCCAGTGCAGGCACAGATGATGTAGCCCTATGCACAGCTCAGAATGGCTCATAAGGCTGCATCTATGGATGGATAACATAAAGCCATTCATATGCAGTAATTTAATAGTGCAAGTGAAGCTAGAGACCTGTCTGATCTGCTGTGCGGTGCCTTTGTATTTGTAAAAGTATTTCCAGCAGCTGGAGGAACCTCAACAGTCAGTGGGGGCTGTGTCAACCATACAGGACCTAGCTACAGCACTTAGAACTCACTGCCCTGCTTTTTGATTTCCTCTTAAAATTTACTGAATAATTTCTCTCTTCATGTTATAGAGATTGTCCCATAGCTATAATTGAGGGCTCCTGGCTTTATCACTGTATGGGTTGCAGCAAGGTGCTACTCTATGGCACAGGGTGGGAAACACAGCTGCTTATCTTGCTATTAGGGTTACCTTTTAGTGCTCTACCGGCCCTTACAAAAACTGTGAATGTTATGCACTGCCTATGTGTCGTGCTGCCCCTATGCAATGCTCTGTTTTTTACTGCTGCCAAAAACCTGGAAATCAAGGCTAATGTTTTGGCCTTCTAAGACTTGGAGCTATAGCTGCCAAGACTCATTAGGCTGTAGCCATAAGAAAACTGAACCCACAACTGATGGCATGAGAACCTAGCGCAGCAAAGGAGGGTAAGTTACGCAGTGATTGCAGCATTTGTAAATGTATATGCTGATATATATATATGTGTTTATATATGTATATACAAAAACATAAATATGTATATAAGCATATACATATATATTTACTGAGAACACACAGTGCCCATAGACTGCAATGTAAGTGCTGTTTGTTTTTTTTAACACCACACTCCCACCAACTTTAGACCCCAAAAACTGCCTAGTGCAGTTGTTTTTTATCATGGCCCAAATGGGACCAAATACCCCTGTTTCTGCGCAAGCCTTTAAGCGTATCATGTCCGCCAGACATTGATAAATCAGCCCATAGGTTTATGTTGTCCTTATGGACCTGTTTTTGTGATAAACTGTGTGTGATGCCACATTGCGTATGTGAAACTGACTGTAATTGTTACTGTATGTGTATATGTGTGTAAATATATATGAGACTCAGCAGATAAATATTAGTATAAATGTATTATTATGTGTAAATAGTACTTTTTGTGTCATGCTACGTGTTTTAAGCTATATGTGTTTGTATCTGTGTGTGTTCCTGTGTAACTTTAACCTGGTGTGTGTGGGTGTGTCCCTGAAGGTAAACTTTGTTACTTTGTATGTAAACATGATTGTGTATGTATCCCCATAAATACATTTTATTTAAGTTGTCCTGATAATAATGACCCTGTTTGTAAATGTGAGTGTATATACCTGTGTATTTCTCTACCCATTTGATCCCCTATAAATGTTACCTTGTATAACGCCTATGTTTATAGCGCTGCGGAATCTGTTGGCAATCTACCAATACCTGATAATAATAATAATCATAATAAAATGTACCTGCTGTGTATGTCCCTCTGTGCGTATAATCATCTGCTAATCAAATGAACATATGCGTAATTAGAACCAAAGAATAGGTGCAAGCAGTCACGAGTATAATGTATACGACTAAAAAAGAAAGTTACATCCACAAAGCTAGTGTATGTCAAAGCATGACAAGGCTGCACTCAGGTTCAAAAAGTAAATAGTGTTTATTATTCCCCTTGACAAACAAAAATACCTAAATGAAAAATTGCTGCAAAACACATGTAAATACAAATCCAGGCCTGGAAAAGGGTTAGTACATGGAAATATCAAAGGAGTTTTGCAAGTACAAGAGCACATAGGTGTATAAAACACGCTCTAACTAAACTAAAAGTAGTTAAGTCGCAACAGTTCATATGCTATCCAAACAGGATATTGGAGAAAATAACGCTATTACGGCGTTACAAAGTTGCAAAGTTCCTTAAACTGAAACATAGTTGCCAAAAGGAAAGTGAAGCACACAGTGTATCAAAACGCTCCACTATACAGACTGTCAGAGGCAAACATAAGTCAAAACGTGCTGCTTATAATCCAGTGCCCTAATAGCACATCCCTTTAAAAGTACCTTCACGGTTACCAGCCAGTTACCAGGTCAAACTGTTCCTTTGCAAATATTATGTTTCATGTGGTTTCTCCCATATAGATACGGAGCCTCGCTCACCATTTAAAGCAACGTTGAAAGTCGGATAAATCTGGCAAGCAAACTTTCACAGCCTGGAAAGGATTTACCTTTCTTGGGCTGGCAATGGGGCTTTGTCAGAAGCTAGATTGGCGTTGGAGACCGGCTTTTTAATTTAGCTCTGATTGACTCCTCCTCTTTCTTTCTCAAATCCCCTGAACACAGGGATACCGGTATCTTAATTACATGACTCAGGAGAAAATCACTCCTAACAAATTCCATGCAGCACATTTACAGGAACATACATTATAATATAATACTAAATATTTACATGTTCACCATAAATGAAACAATATAGTATTGTCACAGCCTTAAAACCTAATATTTACATTAATTTCTATTATCACAAAATTGTAGAACAGGGCCTTCTGAAAAAGTGCAGGTAAAGAGATTTTGTAATTTAAAGAGACATACACCTTGTTAATGCCTGATCTTAAAATTATTTTAAAGCTAAATTAGTGGGGCCTAGGTACATCCCAAGCAAAAGTTAAGAGCATAGTTGAAAGAGCCAAAAGAGATGGTATAACTTATGGCATTAAATTATAGAAAGCAGGAATATTCAAAAAAATGTATTAAGTCCCGTTGGTGCAGGTGTCTGCAGCTTGTAAATCCAACGGGGTTCATGTTGTAACAGTTATTTGTCATCATCCCCACCCCTTCTATGTTGTTCAATGTGCTCTATCCCAGTTATCTTTAAAATAGTAAAATCTGAATTATGGCATTTCTCAAAGTGTCTTGCAACAGGACTGTCCTGTACTTTTTCCTATTATGTCATCCCTATGTTTTCTTACCCTGTCCTTCACGTACCTCTTTGTTTTACCCACATAATATTTTGGGCACGAGCAATGTAACAAATAAATTACTCCTGTAGTGGTACAGGTAATCCTTTCTTTTATTTCATAATCCTTGTTCGAGCTAGTCCCGAATCTATTTGGTTTCTGTATGAATCTGCAGTACACACAATGGCCAAAATTTATAAATAAGTAATAAAATAATGCTGTTGCAGTGGGCGGGCTAAATACCGTGCAGCCTAACGGCATTTGCCCGGTATGCCCAACGTTTATTCCGGGCCTGGCTTTGAGTGTCTATATAAAAAATAAAAAATATACTTACCCATAGACACTCAGCCACTAATAGCAGACAGCCAAACCAGTACTGAAATATATCAGCAGAGGTGATGGAATAGGAGTATAACGTCAACCTGTAAAGGGAGGCAGAATATGAATCCCTGTGACTGAATTTACAGAGAGCCTATGAGGCGAAAACATGGTGTCATGAGGCAGTACTGCCTTCACATCACTCTGCCAAGCACTGTACTCTGAGGGGAAACGGGCTTCAATATGCTCTTAAGCGTCTTTCACTGAAGAAATCAAGCACATCATCATGCTTCAACCACCTCCTATGGAGGCAAAGTTTAAAATTGAGGTATGAGTGAGGTTGGGGGTGTATAGGCTTTTGAAGTTTGGCAAACTTTGCCTCCTCCTTGTAGGAATGTATATCCCATAAGTAACAGCTCGTGGACTCTCGCCACCTATATGAAAGAAATGTTATTACATTTAAACTTTGCACTTTCTATTTTGTTTTTTATTTTGTATACAGCAGTGTATTTAAGATTGTGATTTTACAAATTCTGATTATACATTCACAGTTTATGTGTAACTTTAACAAAGTAGGGTATGTGTATTTTTTGCAAATTAGAATGCACTTTACCTGTCTTTCATTTAAAAATAAAAAACTGTCAGCTTCGGTTTCTCAGAGAACGTCATTACTTTCTATAGGCCATATAATCAAACATTCTCTAGCTTGTAGAGCGATTATAGTGCTGTCTTCACAGTTGCCAAACTCACTGAATTTTCTAAGAAAAGGGACCTGGAAATCCCAGAGAGATGAGAGATGTCTTCCATAAAAAGTAATGAAGCTGTCTGGGATTCAAAATTTCACATGGGAGAATTTCACAAGGGAGAGAAAAGGTAACTGGAGAACCCCTGGGCTGATATAAAGGCTCTGTTTGCATCAATTACAAATTGAACTGAAATGTTTTCATTCAATTTAACTTACTTTTGTCTATAATTTAGTATATATTTTTTTTATGTTAGTTAAAATTAGTGTATTGTGGATTCATCTGGTGAGAGAAATCAATGAGACCAGCTTGTTTAAAATGCATACAAATTTTCACAAGACTGTCAGTTTTAGCTTGCAATGCAGCAAATTCAATGCGCAACATAATTTGTAAAAGCTACACAGAAATATACAATTATCCTAATTTGTTAAAGTAACACAAAAACTTTCAAAACATAATCAGAAATTGTAAAATCACTGCTATAGATAACTCTAAATATATTAAAATATAAATGAGAAAGTGCAAAGCTTAAATGCTATAATACTGAAATGACCCAATCTAAAGTGTAAAGTAATCTAAAATACAAAGCACAAGGTGTAAGTGTAACAACATTGTATTACACTGGGCTTGTCTCTCTCCTTCATATATGGTAATGAGAGAGATCTTGTGTTTATATATGTATATACAAAAACATAAATATGTATATAAGCATATACATATATATTTACTGAGAACACACAGTGCCCATAGACTGCAATGTAAGTGCTGTTTGTTTTTTTTAACACCACACTCCCACCAACTTTAGACCCCAAAAACTGCCTAGTGCAGTTGTTTTTTATCATGGCCCAAATGGGACCAAATACCCCTGTTTCTGCGCAAGCCTTTAAGCGTATCATGTCCGCCAGACATTGATAAATCAGCCCATAGGTTTATGTTGTCCTTATGGACCTGTTTTTGTGATAAACTGTGTGTGATGCCACATTGCGTATGTGAAACTGACTGTAATTGTTACTGTATGTGTATATGTGTGTAAATATATATGAGACTCAGCAGATAAATATTAGTATAAATGTATTATTATGTGTAAATAGTACTTTTTGTGTCATGCTACGTGTTTTAAGCTATATGTGTTTGTATCTGTGTGTGTTCCTGTGTAACTTTAACCTGGTGTGTGTGGGTGTGTCCCTGAAGGTAAACTTTGTTACTTTGTATGTAAACATGATTGTGTATGTATCCCCATAAATACATTTTATTTAAGTTGTCCTGATAATAATGACCCTGTTTGTAAATGTGAGTGTATATACCTGTGTATTTCTCTACCCATTTGATCCCCTATAAATGTTACCTTGTATAACGCCTATGTTTATAGCGCTGCGGAATCTGTTGGCAATCTACCAATACCTGATAATAATAATAATCATAATAAAATGTACCTGCTGTGTATGTCCCTCTGTGCGTATAATCATCTGCTAATCAAATGAACATATGCGTAATTAGAACCAAAGAATAGGTGCAAGCAGTCACGAGTATAATGTATACGACTAAAAAAGAAAGTTACATCCACAAAGCTAGTGTATGTCAAAGCATGACAAGGCTGCACTCAGGTTCAAAAAGTAAATAGTGTTTATTATTCCCCTTGACAAACAAAAATACCTAAATGAAAAATTGCTGCAAAACACATGTAAATACAAATCCAGGCCTGGAAAAGGGTTAGTACATGGAAATATCAAAGGAGTTTTGCAAGTACAAGAGCACATAGGTGTATAAAACACGCTCTAACTAAACTAAAAGTAGTTAAGTCGCAACAGTTCATATGCTGTCCAAACAGGATATTGGAGAAAATAACGCTATTACGGCGTTACAAAGTTGCAAAGTTCCTTAAACTGAAACATAGTTGCCAAAAGGAAAGTGAAGCACACAGTGTATCAAAACGCTCCACTATACAGACTGTCAGAGGCAAGCATAAGTCAAAACGTGCTGCTTATAATCCAGTGCCCTAATAGCACATCCCTTTAAAAGTACCTTCACGGTTACCAGCCAGTTACCAGGTCAAACTGTTCCTTTGCAAATATTATGTTTCATGTGGTTTCTCCCATATAGATACGGAGCCTCGCTCACCATTTAAAGCAACGTTGAAAGTCGGATAAATCTGGCAAGCAAACTTTCACAGCCTGGAAAGGATTTACCTTTCTTGGGCTGGCAATGGGGCTTTGTCAGAAGCTAGATTGGCGTTGGAGACCGGCTTTTTAATTTAGCTCTGATTGACTCCTCCTCTTTCTTTCTCAAATCCCCTGAACACAGGGATACCGGTATCTTAATTACATGACTCAGGAGAAAATCACTCCTAACAAATTCCATGCAGCACATTTACAGGAACATACATTATAATATAATACTAAATATTTACATGTTCACCATAAATGAAACAATATAGTATTGTCACAGCCTTAAAACCTAATATTTACATTAATTTCTATTATCACAAAATTGTAGAACAGGGCCTTCTGAAAAAGTGCAGGTAAAGAGATTTTGTAATTTAAAGAGACATACACCTTGTTAATGCCTGATCTTAAAATTATTTTAAAGCTAAATTAGTGGGGCCTAGGTACATCCCAAGCAAAAGTTAAGAGCATAGTTGAAAGAGCCAAAAGAGATGGTATAACTTATGGCATTAAATTATAGAAAGCAGGAATATTCAAAAAAATGTATTAAGTCCCGTTGGTGCAGGTGTCTGCAGCTTGTAAATCCAACGGGGTTCATGTTGTAACAGTTATTTGTCATCATCCCCACCCCTTCTATGTTGTTCAATGTGCTCTATCCCAGTTATCTTTAAAATAGTAAAATCTGAATTATGGCATTTCTCAAAGTGTCTTGCAACAGGACTGTCCTGTACTTTTTCCTATTATGTCATCCCTATGTTTTCTTACCCTGTCCTTCACGTACCTCTTTGTTTTACCCACATAATATTTTGGGCACGAGCAATGTAACAAATAAATTACTCCTGTAGTGGTACAGGTAATCCTTTCTTTTATTTCATAATCCTTGTTCGAGCTAGTCCCGAATCTATTTGGTTTCTGTATGAATCTGCAGTACACACAATGGCCAAAATTTATAAATAAGTAATAAAATAATGCTGTTGCAGTGGGCGGGCTAAATACCGTGCAGCCTAACGGCATTTGCCCGGTATGCCCAACGTTTATTCCGGGCCTGGCTTTGAGTGTCTATATAAAAAATAAAAAATATACTTACCCATAGACACTCAGCCACTAATAGCAGACAGCCAAACCAGTACTGAAATATATCAGCAGAGGTGATGGAATAGGAGTATAACGTCAACCTGTAAAGGGAGGCAGAATATGAATCCCTGTGACTGAATTTACAGAGAGCCTATGAGGCGAAAACATGGTGTCATGAGGCAGTACTGCCTTCACATCACTCTGCCAAGCACTGTACTCTGAGGGGAAACGGGCTTCAATATGCTCTTAAGCGTCTTTCACTGAAGAAATCAAGCACATCATCATGCTTCAACCACCTCCTATGGAGGCAAAGTTTAAAATTGAGGTATGAGTGAGGTTGGGGGTGTATAGGCTTTTGAAGTTTGGCAAACTTTGCCTCCTCCTTGTAGGAATGTATATCCCATAAGTAACAGCTCGTGGACTCTCGCCACCTATATGAAAGAAATGTTATTACATTTAAACTTTGCACTTTCTATTTTGTTTTTTATTTTGTATACAGCAGTGTATTTAAGATTGTGATTTTACAAATTCTGATTATACATTCACAGTTTATGTGTAACTTTAACAAAGTAGGGTATGTGTATTTTTTGCAAATTAGAATGCACTTTACCTGTCTTTCATTTAAAAATAAAAAACTGTCAGCTTCGGTTTCTCAGAGAACGTCATTACTTTCTATAGGCCATATAATCAAACATTCTCTAGCTTGTAGAGCGATTATAGTGCTGTCTTCACAGTTGCCAAACTCACTGAATTTTCTAAGAAAAGGGACCTGGAAATCCCAGAGAGATGAGAGATGTCTTCCATAAAAAGTAATGAAGCTGTCTGGGATTCAAAATTTCACATGGGAGAATTTCACAAGGGAGAGAAAAGGTAACTGGAGAACCCCTGGGCTGATATAAAGGCTCTGTTTGCATCAATTACAAATTGAACTGAAATGTTTTCATTCAATTTAACTTACTTTTGTCTATAATTTAGTATATATTTTTTTTATGTTAGTTAAAATTAGTGTATTGTGGATTCATCTGGTGAGAGAAATCAATGAGACCAGCTTGTTTAAAATGCATACAAATTTTCACAAGACTGTCAGTTTTAGCTTGCAATGCAGCAAATTCAATGCGCAACATAATTTGTAAAAGCTACACAGAAATATACAATTATCCTAATTTGTTAAAGTAACACAAAAACTTTCAAAACATAATCAGAAATTGTAAAATCACTGCTATAGATAACTCTAAATATATTAAAATATAAATGAGAAAGTGCAAAGCTTAAATGCTATAATACTGAAATGACCCAATCTAAAGTGTAAAGTAATCTAAAATACAAAGCACAAGGTGTAAGTGTAACAACATTGTATTACACTGGGCTTGTCTCTCTCCTTCATATATGGTAATGAGAGAGATCTTGGAGTGCTGGAGAGTTCTGCCCTTTTTCAATAAATATTCAGTGAGTTCAGCCCCTGTGAAATCTGAACTGCAATTTCTCTCCAAGTTGTAGAACCTTTGAATATCAGGTCCTCTATGAGGACCATAAAAAACGAAAACAAAAAAACTAGTATACAATTAAAGGATGCAGACAAGCAAATTAAACTATATCATTTTTTCAAAGTGTTAGCTTTGCTAAATAATTTAAACCTTAATAAAAAATGGTTTGGTTTATTGTATCTCATAAGAACAGACTTGCCAACTTTTGTAAATATTTCATACCGTGCATAATTTGCATAGTTGACATTATATAAACCTGTCACACAAAGAAAACTTATATAATATACATGTGAATTAACGCAATCAGTTAGATTGCACCGAATAGTATATGTATTCAATAATAATAATTCTATTTTGACACTGTCTTAAAATGTGCTGTTTATAATACTATAAAATAACATAATAAAACATTTACATACATTTTCCAACTGAGCATTCAGTGCTTGAATTGCATTAATATACAATGGAACTGTAATTGTATTTAACAGAAATAAATGCCAGATTTTTATTTATAAAGGTATTTTACTGGTAAGCACACAGGAAGGATGAGAATTACTCCTTTTTCAGGGTGTAAAATGGACATACGTAGGGATCTGGAGAAGAAACTCAAATAGTGTGTCAATTAACAACAACAAAAAACCAGGGATCTAACGTTCTTAAAGGGACATTAAACACTTTGGGATGGTAATATAAAATGATAAATCTTATATTTAAATAAAAATCTGCAATATACTTTCATTATTTTTTTTCTCCCTCTTACCTGTAATTCCATTCTAAAATGTTGAGCTTTTCAGTTCCTGTTATATATGGAAGTGCAGAACACTGTTATATTCCACCCAACTATTGGCTACACAATCTAGACCGCTGCTCCATAACCCTGTCCACCTGCTCTGAGCAGGCAGACAGAAATCGCCAGAAATCAACCCGATCGAGTACGATCGGGTTGATTGACACCACCCTGCTGGCGGCCGATTGGCCGCGAGTCTGCAGGGGGCGGCGTTGCACCAGCAGCTCTTGTGAGCTGCTGGTGCAATGCTGAATACAGAGAGCGTATTGCTCTCCGCATTCAGCGAGGTCTTACGGACCTGATCCGCAGTGTCGGATCAGGTCCGCAAGACCTTTCTTAAATAGGGGCCTAAAACTTTACTTATTTTTCAATTTTTAAAAAACTAGTGAAACCTTTAAAAATACATCAAGATGTTATTCTCAGACTAAACTTTTCTTTGAATGCTTCATTCTATCTAGCATTTATTTAGTGTTTAATGTCCCTTTAATGACTTGTCTAGTCAAAATTACAATTATTATTATGCTATACATATATAATGCTATTATTATTATTGAAAATAACAGAAAAAACATTTTTTTCCCTTCATGGTTCAGATTGAGCATATGATTTTAAACAGCTTTCCAATTTACTTCAATAACCAAATTTGCGTAATTCTCTCTGTATCCTGAAACAATGAAAATAGGCATTTATGTGTATCAGTGCTAGCTCCCAGTAATACATTGCTGCTCTTGAGCCAACCTAGGTATGCTTTTAAACTAAGGATACCAAGAGAATTAAGCAAGTTAGATAACAGAAGTACATTTATTTCATGGTGGTGAGAGTCCACGATCCATTACGCCTGTGAATTACTCTTTCCTGCCACTAGGAGGAGGTGATTCTTAAACCCCAAGAGCTCAATAAAACCCCTCCCATCTCACTGGCAAATTAGTCTAACATATAGTTAAGCAAAAGAGGTAGAAAAAGACATAAGAGCAAAATAATCACACCATGCTTTATGTTTTGTGTGCAAAACATAAAGCAACACAAAAAAAAAACACAGGGTGGGGTCTAAAAGAAAATTATTTTTTTCAGGTAAGCATAAATTGTGTTTTCTTTCATACAGGTGGTGAGAATCCATGATACATTACTCCTGGGAACTAATACTCAAGCTGTGGAGTCCACGAGACACAAAGGGTGAGATTTAAAAACATATTTTTTTTTCACTGAAAAATAAATCTACAACCCCACAAGAACCCAAAAAGGGCATTTTTAATGCACTTAAAATTTAATCAACAAGCAAAAATAAATCCAGTGTAGACAACTGCCTGAAGGAATTTCCTACCAAAGATGTTTTCCTCAGAAGAAGCAAAAACATCAAAATGGTAGAATTTACTAAATGCATGCAAAGAAGACCAAGTAACTGCCTAATTTGAAAGCCCAAGAAGTGGCAACTGATTTTGTAGAATGAGCAGACTCCAGGGGGGAGAAATTAGCTTGATCACAGGCTTACTTTGTGTCAAATACTATGAGTTGCAAAAGCAAGCAACAAGTAAAAGAGTGCTGGCCCCTTAAGAAACAATGGGATATACTAGTGGATACAAATTGATATTAAAATAGGGTGAAAAGAATTTAAAAAATTCAAGGTCTCACTTTATTGAACAAAATTAGAACACAAAGACACAAACAATTAAAAACACTTGAACTGATCAACCTATTTTATAAGTAGAGTGGATACAGATTAAATGCACGTAATCCTAGAATGGGTACAGGCGTACTTAAAGCAGTAGGTAGGGAAATAATATTTGGTAAGTATCAATAGTGTCAGTATATAGTAGGGTTATAATATAATTTATTTAATAATTATTCTTTAAAACAACCCTGCTATATACTGACATATTATTTGGAGGTGCTGCAGTAGAGATTATTAAATTTATCACATTGATATAATATATTTGTAGTAAATAGAGATTATAAAAAAAAATATTATTAAAAAAAAATGTTTTAAATTGATTACATTTTTTTTTAATTCATATTTCAAAATTATTATTAATATTTTTGAATATTTTTTTTTCTTCTTCCTTATTGGTCAAAATTGTATTAGCGTTTTAATTTAACCAAATACTAAGCCAATATAATAATGTCTGTTATTAGAAGTGAATCAAATGAATTTATACATAGTGTTGAAATATGTTCCCCAAAATTACCCCTCACTCAGGGCGATATCCTTAAGATGGACGTTATAGGCCACATTAAAAAGAGGTGTAAGATTGCGGGTGATTTAAATGATTATATGAATATGCTTGAAATTAAGGTTAAAAATATTGCTATTGATGATGGAAGGTGGAATGAAAAAAGGGAATTGTTCCAAGAATTATTCAAAATTAATAGATGCAAAAACGCTAAGATGCGATATGAGTTAATATTAAAATCTTGGCCCCTCGTAATATGCATTATTGACAAAATGTCCCTCCTCTTTATAGAAAAGGAATTGCAAATACAGGGGCTAGAAGATAATATTCGCTCCTCACGCAGATGCAAAGAGAATTTAAATATAGCCAAAAATACAATTGATGAGTTTGCCCAAAACATGGCCACCTTACAAAAATATAACCAGCGTTTAGTAGCTCAGATAGAAGATTTGCATAAGCAACTCGCACAAAGCCAGAGAGTTAAGTGGTTTTAAAAGGCTGTATCATCAGAATGAAAACCCCTCTATTAGCAATGAGGATAATGCAGATCATTTTAAATCCCTTAAATAATACATCAGAAATGAACTACAGAAATTTAGGGAAGAATTTAAACAAAGGAACCCTGTTGGGTCAGAAATACACTTCCCAAATAGACAGTCACATCATGTTATAAATTCAGGGAACTGCTTTACCTCTGATGAGGAGGGGGAGGGCATCTCTAATAGTGAGTCAGAGGGCAGAGCCAGGTACCAAAATAGTCCACATAGTACTAATGTACATAGGGGGTCTCCCCATAGTAAATGTGGGGCAGATAGGGGGCACTCCAGCTGCAAAAATAAATTCCCTAGGAGAGCCCAAGATATGTCTAATAAGGTATATGACACCCCTAAAATAATTACTTTCTTAAAGGATGTAGTACCTAAATTTTCCAAAAACAGAACCACTTCTATAATTGACCACTTAGAGAACTATGAAAATGCTTTATCCATAATGCATGTTACTAGTGAGCAGTCAAAAATTGAATTTTTGCCCTGGATATTTGAGGGTAAACATAACAAATTATTTGCTTCACTCAAGGATATGAATATTCATTCCTGGAGTGAAACAAAACATCAGTGCAAAAAGGAATTTGGGAAATATCGCACCAAAACCGCAGCGAAAATAGCTGTATACGGTTTAAAATGTGGCATGGATCAAAGCCCTATAGAATTTATTTCTGTACTGAAAAGTGAGTACAGTATGGCCGAAGAATTTGTAAATTTATTTTTCGAAGCATTGCCAGTGCACATCAAAATTAATTTAGCTAGAGATTTTGATGAGCACTGCTCATTGGACTGGCTGATTAAAGAGAGTACAAAGTTATACTCTATTCAGCAGTCTGGTGAACAGGGGGTTAAAAAGGAACCAAGGCACAGCCTAAAAATTGTGGCAGAAACTAGGGTGTCACCTAGCCCCCTCAATTTGGAGTCTAAAAAGAAAACCTATGCGGAGGTGGCCAGAGAAAACAGGCCATCCCCACAAAGTATTAACTCTGCCCCTCCCCAAACACAGGCTGAGATTCAGAGAAAATATACTCAAAATGGGGGGCATACCCAGGTAAATAATTATCCCCAAAGAGATGAATACTCACAAGGTAATTGGTATCACATAAAAGTAAATACCAAAAGTGGCGAAAAATGCTCAGGGTAACCAGACACCCCAAGTAAATAGTGCTCCCCAAGACATTAACGCTGAACAAGTTGAACCCCAAAGACAAGCACGTCAAAATTAGGAACAATAGCTATGATTCTAAGGGATCCCAAGGATCCAGGAATCAATACCCTGGGACATCAAAAAATCGGTCCATGGGTAAAGATAGCTTGTCCATTCAAGTGGGCCAACTCAGTACGCAAGTATGTCAATTATGTACACTATTTACTAATATGAGTCAAGCTTTTATGGCTCAGCACCCTAATAATCCTTTTTTAGGGGTACAGCCAGTGGCCAGCAGTGGGCCACAGGCACAGTCATAAATACTGCAGTATTACCTGAAAGAGAGGGGAGAGATAAACCAAATAAAATGATAAATGTCAATAATGGTACTAATCATATTCTCTCCCTACAGACCGGAAACGGACGATTTAGCAGTGATGATGAGCAACCTTAGCCTGGAAGCTCTAACAAATCTCTTCCTTTGCAGTATTCTCTTAACCTTATTTCCACAGATGCAGTGCACAGGAACCCTGTCAGCCCTATTATAGAGAAGGGGACCGGTAAGAATGAGAATTCTTCTGCATCAAGTAACATGGCGTATTCAGGTAACTCGTGGCGAAGCCCACAGATGTGTAATCATGCCAATTTTATGTGTGAAATGGTAGAAACTTCAGGGAGATATTATGTATTAGCTGAGCTCCAGGATACAGTTTCCAACCCTATCATGGGATTAATTGATACTGGATCTCAGGCAACTATTTTATCTCACAGGTACTACACACAGCTAAATAAGCTGACACCCCACTAGCCTAAACTAAAAGAATGTGATGGTTCACTAATAGGTGTTGGGGGTGACTCTCTAAAAGTCTACGGTACTGCATGGTTAAAATTGAAACTGGGGAACAGGGTAATAAGACACCCTGTCATTATAGTGGATCTGCCAACTGATCGTTTAATTATTGGTAGTGATCTCCTAAAATGGTTAAGCACGATAATTGATTGCATAAATAATGTAATTTGGTCACAAATAAAAAGACATATTAATTATGAGCAGTCTGGTATATCTCACACCTGGCATAACTGTCACGTGGTGGAAGAGAAGCCAGATGCTGTGGAGATTCATTTCAGGAATGACTCTATACCTGAATTCACTATCCTACAAATAGATTATCAGACTCCTTTAAGTGGCTCTGATGGTAATACTTTTAAAATTTCACCTGGAAAGATAGCAAATATATCCTTAGACGGCGATGTATTAACCATATACCTCCACAAGGGGCACCCTAAATCCTCTAAAGGGGTAGGTCATTCGCAATTCCTCGCAGAAATTGCGAAAGTTAAAGAGGATCTATTTATCCCTATGCAAGTACATGACCTTGGGAAAACCAAGTAAGCTAAATTGATTTTAAAACAGGAAGCTAGCTACATAAGTGAAGGCTTATTAGCGCAGATCGCTGAACCTAAGGTGATTAAATATCTTTCTCTCCAAGACCACTGTGTCTATGGCCTGGATGACAGGTCTGAAAGCTATAATATCACAGCTAGGTGTTTATTATCTATATCCATAGGTAATCAATCAGCGAAGCACCTGTTTTTAGTTTTAAATGATCCCCATAATCAAATATATATTGGGAACGATCTCTTACATAGATATGCCATACAAATAGATTCAATTAACCTTTGCCTCTGGAGCAGGTTAAAGGGCGATCCTGAAGTATTTCAGGATGAAAATGCAGCCCTGAAATCAAACCAGTAGTTGCCATATGCTGTGAATATGCAGGTGTCTAACGATGTTGTAATCCCTGCTGGGGCTGATAAATTCCTCTTACCCTTACAGGTAAAAAGAGGTCAGAAATTAAAAACTTCTGAAAAACTAATTTGCCTCTCCCATAGAATGCAAAATCTGGGTATAACAATGACCCATACTCCTCTGGTAAATATTGGAACTCTTCCAATACATGTTATTGTGCATAACATGATCCCACAGGATATAACCTTATCCAAGGGAACTACCATAGGATATGCGCTGGAATAAAGTTATTACACTTTTGGATTCCAGAATAATGTAATTGGGCTAATACCTGAAGAATACTTAATTGAAGAACAATTAATAGAACAATCCTTTGCATCTATGCCAGAGGGACTATTTACAATTCAGTCTATTAATCCCTTCAGCTCAGAGGAAGGCATCTGTAAAATTGAAGAAGCCTCTCTAGTATTTGATCAGCCGATCAAAGATCAAGAATACCCCAATACCCAGATTTATGGGGGCAATGTAAATTATAATCAAGGGGATCTCACCTCTAGGTTGGAAGAAGCCTATGAGATAGGACAGCCTGAAATCTTTCCAGGATTTCAGCAAATAGTCGAAGAGCAAATCTCCTTAGCTAATGGCTGTTCCAGTGATGATGAACGCCAACAGCTACGAGAACTCCTGACGGAGTACAAGGATATTTTTGCTAGGGATTCTTATGACTGTGGGACTACAGACTTACACATTGCAAGAATCCAAACAGATCCCAATGCACCACCTGTCTTTGTTAAACAATACAGACTACCTTTAGCCTCATATGATTCTCTTGCAGAAATCATAATGTTATGAATATTACCTTTATCTATAAAAGTAATTATGTGAAATGGTGCAATTTTTAATGACACATTTTTTTATTATAACTTGTTAAAGATAGTAAACAAATCTGAATCCTTTTAGTTGCTATCAGTCTATTAATTATACCGACATCAGATGAATAACAAAAATTAGCTTTCTTAAAGCATTTCGATTGGAAAAATATTTAGCATTTAATAGTAACTTAAGCAATCAAAATAATACAGAGAAATAAACTACAGTCCTATAATAATCAATTAAAGCGATAATAATACAGAGATAAAACTATAAAGGTGATTAAATTATATTTTCAAAACAACACAAAAATTGGCAAGATGCTAGGAACATTTGATTATAAACCCTCTAAGGAAATTGCAGAGAATCAGGTAAATTAATAATTATGACAAACTGTCAGATAATAATTATTAATAATTCCTGTTTCACCCAATGTTATTGTCGACAAATAAGACCAGGTGGTAGGAATTTTTAAAAAGGAAAACACCAGGCTATAAAACAATTAATTAATTTACCTGATCAAATAGACAAAGGTATTTTATATAAATGTAAAGTGTAAATCTTAATGATATTAACATTTATAGTGACTCAATTTCATACATCACCAAAGTAAATAAATTCCCCCTTTTCAGACAGGAATCAAACTGTCAGGTCGTAGGTCTGTCCGAGTGGGCTAAACTAGCCTCAGCAGTTATAATCCAATAATCTCGGACCTCTGTAGTTGATTAGCAAATTACCAACTTATGTGACCAGTTCCCAAACACAGGAAAGCGACCCCCTCCCATTGGGCTAGACCCTATATATTCCCATTCTCTCATCTAGGAGGAGTCATTAACAGGGATAGGCAAAGTGTCCGTACATGGACACTGGTGTCCGTGACTGGCCCTTGTGGTGTCCGCCACCCATTGTGCAGCAGGGAGGGAGGAGTAGGATAGATGAATGCTGGTCCTGATGCCTCGACGCATGCGGCACAATGTTTTGCGGGGATGGGGCCACGCCTGCGTGACGCAGCTGAGTAGCGGAAAAGTGAGTAAGAGATTGGCAAGAAGCAAGTAGCCTGCAGTGCAGCCTGTGTCAACCACCCGTATGTCGTGACCCATCCTGATTCTTTGATCTGTGTGGCAGCGTAGCGCTGGTGTCTGTGTGTAGAAGACTGCTGTCTACTCTGACAAACCTTACCTAACCAAGTAAGTAACCAACCATGATGATCATGCAATGAACATCAAGGTGGGTGGGTTTGCTCAGGAGTTGCAGATTCTCAATCCAATAAAAAATAAATAAAAAAAGGTAAGAATTTTGAAAACATTTTATACTAGTATACCAGAAGCAGTCTTTACATAAATGGTATTTTAAACTTGTTTGATTAGATTAATGTTTTGTACTTGAACTAGACCAGGGGCATCCAACAGCAAAATGCCAATCTCCTGACTTATAGAAAAAAAGAATGTATCGGCAGATAGGAACCATTCGGCCCATCTAGTCTGGCCAATTTTCTGAATCCTTTCATTAGTTCCTGGCCTTATCTTATATCTAGCATAGCCTTATGACTATCCCATACATGTTTAAACTCCTTCACTGGGGCCCATTTATCAAGCTTGAAGGTCCGTGTTTCTGGCGAGCCTTCAGACTCGCAAGAAACACCAGTTATGAAGCAGCGGTCTAAAGACACCCCCTGTTAGCGGCCGATTGACCGCGAATCTGTAGGGGGCGGCGTTGACCAGAAGTTCACAAGAGCTGCTGGAGCAATGCTGAATGCGGAGAACATATTGCTCTCAGCATTCAGTGATGTCTGTCGGACATGATCCGCTGATCGGATCATGTCGAACAGGCATTTCATAAATAGGCTCCACTGTCTCTACCACTTCTGCTGGATGGCTATTCCACCATGCATCCACTATCTTCTCAGTAAAGAGAGTGTTTTTAATTTGAAATGTACCTTTGTGTCCTTCACTAAGGTCTGTACTTTGGAAAATGTCCGCCACAGCCTTGGTCCGTGCCTATCCCTGGTCATTAATTATAATATTTTAATAATTAATTAACATAAAATTAATTAGATGAAATATTATTGTTCTAACAGTAGATGGCTCTCGCATATAGGGTAAAAATATTAGAAAAATACTTATTATATTTATGTTTACCCCAACATTCCTAGACTACAATCAAGGTTGTAAACTGCACTTATTTACAGAAATAATCGACTAGCTGGGGCCTAAGCAAGTAAACTACCTTGAATAATGGAAAACATATTGATATGAAACTTCTCAGTCAGCAAGACTGAGGAAAACAAAATTCAATGTAATAATAGCTGAGCCCTGGTTAGGCTTATAATAAAAAACAACATGGAGTCTGTTCTGTCATGAAAAATTCATTACATATTCCCCCTCATCTAGACTATCTTACCCCAACTAGGATGGATGAGATTAGTCTAGATCACTGTCTTGTATGGGCGATTATTATGGTCAACCATCCAAAGACTAAGAGGAGGAGGGTATTTTCCCCTCTTTAAATTCTTATACCATAGAATTGTTAATCCACAATTCCAAATTACAATAAATATATCAAAAATGGATATTATTGCACCTATCTTCTGCTTCCAAATGTTAAAAGGAGACATCCAGCCACTAAATGTAGGATACATGAAATCAGAAATAGTTAAGTCATCTTTGCGGATGTTCATCTTTACAGTATGATTAGGTTTATTATTAAGGAGATACATTAACTCAGCATCTATAGGAATCTCACAACCTTGGAAGGCATCCACCACTTCTACTTCACCATCATATACTGAAGACTCAATATAATAAAGAGTAATATCACCAATGGTAACAAGATGATCTTTAGGTACTTGTATGATCATCACATTATAGGGTATTGGTATTATATAAACCCCACCATGCATTATGTAAGTAACAGTCATATTCTTCAGATTTGTACTCACTAACCACCTATCTTTTACCAACACAGCTCTAGTTTGAGCCAAGTCATCAGTCTTAGTCATAGTCACTTCACATTGTTCCTGAACCTGTGACATAAACCTGACACCACATAGTGCTTTTGAAGCATCATTTACGAAAAGGTTTACCAGGGCATAAATAATTATGATCCTTAAACTTAACACAAGTTTCAAGTTTGGGAACCAAATACGGACTAGATGTACGGGATTGATATGCCACCACACTTGGGGTTTGGATTTGTACATGTATATTATTTTTCCAAGTACCCACATTATGTACAACTTTCAATTGATAAATATCATTAAATTACATATGTGGCACCTTTATTAGAAAACAAAGTTCCATGTTTTGGGGGAGTGGGAAAGCAGTTTTGGGGGAGTGGGAAAGCAGAACCAGCATCAAAAGCAATGTTTATTTGCATTTCATCAACATCCTTTCCATAAGCTCTTAAGAGCATTGTTTTTATAATGTCCTTGTTGACAAAATATAATGGAATACGTCCCTCAACAAGACTCTCAATTCCACTTTGAATCTCTCGTAGCCAGTTTCCTGTAAAATACACCACTGGGTCCAAAAAACTTAACAGTTCATTCTGAATTAGTTTGTGTTTATATTGGACCTTTATCGCTCGGATGGAAAGACCTGAATGCAAATTAGTGGTCACAACAGTATCATTAACGATCTCCATCTTATCTGACAAACTCTCCTTTTGTTTCTTTAAAACCTCCATCATGGTTGCCATCTGTTCATGAAAAATTGACATTTCATGATTCAAATTACTGATGGAAATTGAATTAGACACAGCTGCGGCAGTAACAGCTGAGAATACAATGACAGATGTTGCAACTAGTCCAGCAATAACTCCAGGTGAACGTTTGGTACGTGATTGCACATTGTAAGATCCACCAGGAAAAGACTTCTGCAACTGCCCCAACTTAGTAGTAGACTGGATCCTTTTAACATGTTCTTGATACCAAGATTTAATTTCTGGTGATTCAACTTTGGAAACATCAAAATATTTTTCAATAGTAACCTTAGGATCCAGACTGATAAATATCTTTTGGGAGAAAACTTTCCGGTTGGTAATCAGGAAACCAGGTGATTACTCAAGCATGATCCCAGAAGATGGACCAGGTTCTATTACAGGCTGTACATGAATCTCAACCAAGACACCCTGGAACAGGAACATGATGATCCAGATAACTGCCAACATCCTGGATCCCATCAATCCAAACCCAACTGGTAGGTGTTATTTATCTGTAATAGGGAAGAAAAAAAAACATATTAAGTACCAAATATACACCTTCATCCTAAAGAAACCATTTTAATAATCATAGTAATTATTCTTCTGTATATGGATCATTCTCCCCCTCTAGTTTTAAATTTGACCTAGGGTGACAAGCACGCAATTGGTTAATGTGTACCCACTTTTCTATTGACTTCCCACTTGTAGGAATCAAAATCTTGTATGCCACAGGTGAAAGTTTATCAATAATGACATACGGCCCTTTCCATGATGGGAGAAACTTCTTCTCTCTAACTTGATTTCTAAGAAAATTGTAAAGATAAACTTGATCATTTACCTCATATTCTTTCTTTGTGGTTTTCATGTCATAATATGTTTTAGCACATATTGTGGCTTTCTCAAGATTTTTCTGAGCAAAGGCAAATGCTTGTTGTAAATGCTTTCTTAAATTCTCAACATATTGATAGGTTGTTGTTGCATTGATCAGACTCTGATCCTGAATATGATACAACAAATGCTGTGGAAGTACCATCCTTCTACCTGTCATTAATTCAAAAGGAGACATTTTTGTCGCAGTACTGGGAGTGGATCTAATAGCCATCAACACAAAAGGCAACTTAATATCCCAATCTTTCCCTGATTCCTTCACAAACTTTTTCAGAATATTTACAACTGACTGATTATACCATTCAACTCCACCACTCGAGGCAGCACGGTAGGAAATATGTAATTTCCTTTTCACACCCAGAATAGACCACATTCTTCTCATCACTTCACATGTGAAATGAGTACCTCTATCAGACTCAATCCTCTGAGGAAGTCCAAACCTAGAGAAAACATGATTGATTAATAAAGCAGCAGCTGTTTCAGACCTACAATTAGGGGATGGAAGACACTCCACCCATTTGGTAAACATACATGTAACGGTTAACATGTATTGATTGCCCCGTGATGTCTTTGTAAGTGGTCCTACAAAGTCAATTTGTAGATCAGACCATGGGAGAGACATACCTCTTTTTTGTAAAGGTTCCCTGTGGGTTGGAGAATTTGGTTGAAACTGTGGACAAACCAAACACCCCTGACAATAAGTCTGAACATCTTTCATCATATGTGGCCAATATGCATAATCACGCAATACTTCATAAGTAATTCTCTCCCCACGATGACCTGATGTTGATGCATCATGGGTATGCTGCAGCATAAGACCTCTAAAAGAAGTAGGAACAACCCACTGTATAGATCCATTATTAGTTGTCCGAACTAACAAACCATCTTTAAGACTAAATTTAGACTTATACTTAAATAAGATCCTAAGGTCCTCATTTTCAGTGCAATCTTTCTCCTGGATTGGATACACTATAGGATTCTCCTTAAAAAGGTAAAATTTACCCACAACAGGATCCTCTTTCTGACTGGTAATCAAATCCTTGTTAGGTGCATCCTGACTCCATTGCACTGCAGATAGTTCTTGATCCTTCTTTATTTGCTGACGGGTTACTACTGCAATTTGACATGCACCAAGAAGGTGTTCAGTGTCAAACATGTCCCCCTCTAGGGCACCTTGTTTAGCCATTGTATCAGCTAAATCATTTCCTTCCTTGTCAATACCATGCATCGTTGAATGACCCTTTGTCTTCTTCCAAAAGACAATCAAGTCATTAGAGATAACAATATCATCAATTGCAAGTATCATCTTTCCATGTTTAACTGGCTTGTTACGGGCTCTCATCATCTTATTACGCTTCCACACAGGAAGGTATTCAACAAAACAGTTTTGGACATAATCTGAATCTGTAATGATCACAAATTCTTTAAATCCCTGATTTACTGCCATCTGAATGGCCTTATACACAGCGCTTAATTCAGCCATTTGGCTACTTTTTGGGCCCAAACAATAACCAACAGGTTGTATGTGATAAGCACTACTCCACACAATACCTGCTCCAGCTACAAGTTTCTTTTCACCATTTTCAGTGGTATGAAAAGCACAACCATCAACATATACCTTAGGTAGTGGTTGACAATACATTTCCTCATAAACCTTATGTCGTGAGAATATGTAATCATCCATATAATCATCCTCACAAATTTCCTCCTTTATATCCTGTTCAGAGCAATCATGAAGTTCAGCTAGTCCTTGTGCAACATAATTTTTCTTATTCTGTGCATAATGAACCTCCAAAGACCAACCCTGCAAAGACAAGGTCCAGGATGTAATGCGACTGTTAGATAGATTTCCTGCCTTTATTTTATTACTCTGTAAATACTGTAAAGACTGATGAGCAGTTTCCACAATAATTTTTTCTCCTTGGATATAACTCTGAAAATATTGTAAGGCCCAAACTGTTGCAAACAATGCTTTTTCACAATCATTAAATTTGATCTCCACTGGAGATAAGGCCTTGCTTGCATATGCAATGATCTTATTCTGTTTATCATGTTGCTGATAAAGAACCACACTCAAGGTAAGATCTTTATCTGTCCTGTCTCCAAGTAAAATGGATCTCCCTTTACTGGATAGGCTAAACAGGGGGCTTGAGTAAGCCTTAGCTTTAACTCTTGAACTGCCTGGTCTTGTTCTACTGTCCAAGGCTCCCCTTTCTTTAATAGCCTAATCAAAGGTTTAGTAATTTCAGCATAGTTGTCAATAAATTTCCTAGAGTAATTTGTTATACCTAGGAAGGATCTTAGTTCTTTAATACTTGTTGGACTCTTTGTTCTCAATAAAGCTTCAACTTTCTTTTTCTGGGGATTCAAACCATCAGCAGTTATTTCATGACCAAGGAAATTCACCTTGGTTCTACACCATTGAGCTTTTTGAATTGAGAGTTTTACACCTGCCCTTTTCAATTGATTAAGTACATGTCTGACTTCTTCCAAGTGTTCATCAAAAGTAGAGCTTTTGATTAATATATCATCCACATAGCATAATGTCCCCCTCTCAGCAGCATCAGGCATAGCCTTATGCATAAAAATACCAAACTCCTGTCCCGAATTAATATATCCAAAAGGCATCCTGACCCAGGTAAACTGTTCTCCACCAAATGAAAATGCAAGTTTAGGTTGGTCCTCCTCACACACCTTGACAGTCCAGTAACCTTGCGCACAGTCTAAGGTCGTAAAAATATTAGAACCTTGTATCTGTGCAAGACATTGATCAATGTATGGGACTGGCCATCCTGACATAGGCACACGCTTATTAAGCTGTCTCAAGTCAGCACACAACCCCCATTGTCCATTTGGTTTCAACACTCCCATAATAGGAGTATTAAAGGGACTATGTATTGGTTTAATAATACCTCTTGATTCCAAGTTCTTAATAATATCTGCTAAAGATTCATAGGAGGCCAATGGCAGACGATATTGTCTCACATATACTGGAGGTGCTTTAGGATCAGTTGGAACTCTAAGAGTATGTAGATCTGTTGAACCACAGTCATAAGAATCTTTGGCAAATATCTCCTGAAATTCCATTAAGATTTCTCTTAATTGTTGGCATTCCCTTTCATTAGAACACCCATCTGCCAAAGAAATCTGTTCCTCTACCATTTCATTAAATCCAGGAAAAATTTCAGGTTTACCTATCTCATATGTCTCTTCGAGTTGTATGGATAGGTCCTTTGTAATCATATTTACCCTCTTCTTCTCTTCCTTTGCATACCCTTCTGATTCATCATCAGAGAGCTTTTGATCAAAGATAATCTCAGATTCCATAATCTTACATATACCTTCCTTTTCCTTGTAAGGGTATACAGATTGCACTGTGAACAATCCATCAGGTTGGGAATGGAAACATCGCTCCACTATCTGCTCTTCTGTTAAATATCCATCAGGGATAAGACCTATAACAGAATTAGTGGGATCAGAGGTAAAATACTCAGAATCTATTGCAAACCCCACTATAGTACTCCTCTCCAAACATATACTATGGGGCATCACATTATTTACCAAAATGGTAAATGGCATCAGGTGAATATTGACCAATGGCATATGAGTAACAGTTATGCCCAATTGTTGGATCTTCTGACATATATTTATCAGAGCATCAGAGCCTTGAATTTCTTGCCCCCTTTTAACCTCTAGAGAAAGGGGAAATTGATTTCCACCCCCTGGAATAGTTACATTATTTTGAACTTGTACAATCATTGCATATGGCAATTGTCGAGCAGATCTCAAAACCTTTATGTCATCCATATAGTTTAGAGGGTTACTCTTTAATCTTGACCATAAAATATGGTTAGTAAAATCAATTTGAACAGCAAAGCGATGTAACAAATCATTTCTAATATACATTTGATATTTTCGCTCATCCAAAACCAAAAATAAATGTCTGGCAGTCTTATTTCCAAGAGAGACAGACAACAAGCATTTAGCTACAACAGCTACGTCTGTTACATCACCATCAATATCATGCACCCACTGATCATAAGGTGGAAGATTCCTAATTAGCATTGGATTCTCCAATAATAATAAGCAACTACTAATGTAACTATGCTCTCTATTAAGGGCAAGTTTTGCATGTTTTACCCTTCCAATATCATTAATTTGAAGAGGAATAAACAATTCATGATCTATTTCTTTTAACTCAGTTAAAAACTGAGTATGATTCTTTAAATCAGATGACTTACCATTCTTCTGAAGAAAAGAAATAGTTAGTACATCACCTTCCACCAAAGTACCTGCAATCTCTTTTGGATTAACTTGAAGTACATTGTCACACATATATAACTGCATGCCAACATCCTTATTTTGTAGGATTGTCATCTCAGGTACTTGACTGTTCCGAAAATGAATTTCAACAGAATCCTCTCTATGCTCAATTTTATGACAACACTTTGGGTTAGTATAATATTTAACCCGTTGATAAATGATTTGTGTATTCACCTGTGACCATACAACACCATTTATGCAATCAATTATAGGATTAAGACGTCTAAGCAAATCATTCCCAATAAGAAATTGTTCTTCAGCTGCTTTAACCACAACAACTTGATGTTGCAGGGACATTTTCCCAATTTTGATTTTAAGCCATACATAACCTATAACTTCAATAGGTTTTCCATCAAAATTTTGCAAGATACCAGTGTAAGTTTTTAACTTTAACTCCTCTGGAGCTCTGTCCATGATTTGCCTAAAAATATTTTCTGACATGACAGTAATTTGAGAACCAGTATCAATCAGACTCATGACCTGTCCCATAATGTTCTGGATGTTGAGGGGTATATAATACCTCTGATTTCTTTCTTGCATTTCACAGAGAAAATGAGAATGCTCCAACATGTTAGCATTCTTCCATTGTTTACATTTGGTAATATCGTACCCCTCCAGGTCTGAAACACCTAACCATTGTATTGTGAAAATTTTAGGTGAATTATCAGTATTAATGGTAGGGGTATCCAATATCAACCCATTACCACCACCTTCAGGTAAAGCTTGCAGGACTGCCGTAGTCTCATGGGATTTAATAGCATCCTGCATATGACTACAATTTTCAAGTAACATGTTATCTCTTAACCCCATATGAGCAGGATCAGGAGTGACACATAACACTCTCTCAGTCTGTCTGTCCTGTTAAAGGGAGAGAAGCATTTTTGCATTTATTAGAGCTTACATGATCACTTAAAATAATTTTTTGATTAGATTGAAGCTTTACCACATTTTCACCTGAGGAAACATTAGTACCATGAGCAATAACATTCTCTAAATTACTATTTACACCAGACAACACGTGTACATTATATCCATTAATCACATCAAATCCTGGAGTTTGCTTTGGGGTATCAATTAGTCAATTTACCTGACTAGTACTAGGCTGGCCGGCAGAAAAGGGGTTCTTTCCTGATTTTATGTTTGGCTGGGACAACATTGACATCAACTGGCTCATCTGCAAGCTTAACTCCTTAACATCTCCTTAACCTGTTGTTCCAGCCTACCATAGTCTTCAGACTTTTGAGGAGCTTTCTTAGAAGTTCCCTCCTTTGGATTCGAAGGGGCAGGTTGTGTTACAGCTGTTGCTGTAGGATTAGTATTTGCATATCCTCTGCCAGGAAACCTATTATTATAATAGCTCCTGTTAAACCAGTTTCTTTTCCCTCGACCAAAATAATCAGTATTAGCATTTGCAGGATCCTGTGTGTTCTGTCTCGGCCCCCCCTCTCCTGAACATTTTTCTGTCTGAGAATTCTGACTGGGCTGTAATGGATGCTCAGAAGCAACAATAATTTCTGCTACTTGGCCTGAATAACTCTTTGTTTTAGAAACACCCTTTAACTCAAGTTGGTGAATTTCATAAACTTTGGTACATTCTTTAACAAGCCAATTTAATGACACTGTCGGGTTAAAATCTCTAACCAGATTTTGGCGTATGTATGCAGGTAATGCATAAAAATACAATTGTTTAAATTCTGGGCAATTACAATCTGCCGCGGCTTCACACTCACAATAAAAGCGTTTGAGACAAGCCAGAAAATCACGAGGGCTCTGATCATCTGCACATTGCATACTATACAAACTTTTTTTCTTTGCAAGGACAAATTTAAGAGGGGAAAAGGCTGTATACAGTTCATCCTTTATATCATCCCACTGTTTGACCCCCTTTTCCTCAAGACATTTGAAAAATCCAAAATGCTTAACAACAAAAGTCCAAGGTAAATAACGTATCTTAGAACTGTTATCTGTCACCTCCAGCAACTCCAGAGTACGTTCAAATAAATCTATATGATCAACAATTAATGTTTTACTACATTCATCAAATGGTTGAATAGTTTCCTTAAGAAACTTTATGATTTTCACATCATTATGTCTAACATTCAATTGTTTTGCTTGTTTCCTTTTATTTGGCAATGTTTTATAATCAATACGTTCAGCACTATCAGAAAATTCCTGTGCCTCTCCCGATTCTGACACATCACAATCAGAATGTATTAAAGTTTTAATTCTGTGATCCAAATCTTTCTTTTCCTTTGAGGAAAAATCAACATGAGCGGGAGTTGAAAACTTAATCTCAGGTTGAACACAGAGCTCAGATTGACCTTCCTTGAGTTTCTCCAACTCCTTTTCAGCATACATTACTCATTTATCAAGAATGCTATTAACATGTGTTAATGCATCATTTTCACGATTAGAGGATGTCAATCTGTCTTTAAGAATGCTAACTCTGTATTCTAAGTCATTTATTTTAACCTGCAACTCCTGTTCTGTCTTTTCCTGGCAGCGAACCTTATTTTCGCTTTCAGACAATTTTTTACTCAACATATTCACCTCAGCTGATACAATAGTTAATTCAGCATTCTGTTGGACATATTTGTCAGCCCAAAATTCTTGCAAAAGAAACAATATTGGCCATGTACTATATATCAATTTATTTATCTCATTAGAGCCCTTAGCATTTGCCAATTCTAACAATTTTGCCATATAACCATCAGGGTTATCACACAAAATATATTTTGGGTCACGGATCATTGCCTTTAAACCCAGATACCAATTATCAAAAGAATCCTTTGATTTAACTTTACGAAAGAGTTGATGTAAAACTCTATTTCGCACAACTTCTACTGTATCAACATCAGATATAGAATGAGAATTACCTAAAAGGGACCTACTATCATGACCAGAAACATCACCAGACACAGACATTTTAATCAAATGCTCAAATAAACCACTGTAGCTTTAACTGCAAAATACAATTTTCCTATCCGGGACAACAGCCAAAATGTTATCTCTTCTCAAAACACCACAAGGACAGCAAAACAAACTCAAGTCTGCTTTTCACTTAAAGGAGAAATACAATTGCAAGAAAATATGTAAATAAGTAAACTACCTTGAATAATGGAAAACATATTGATATGAAACTTCTCAATTAGCAAGACTGAAGAAAACAAAATTCAATGTAATAATAGCTGAGCCCTGGTTAGGCTTATAATAAAAAACAACATGGAGTCTGTTCTGTCATGAAAAATTCATGACAATAAGAAACTTGGAAGAAAGAGGTATTATCAGACAGGTGCATAGCTCTTACAACAATCCTATTCTAGGTGTTCTTAAGCCCAATGGACAATGGTGTTTGTGTGCTGACTTAAGACAGCTAAACAAATGAGTGTACATGTCTGGCTGGCCTGTGCCATATATTGACCAGTGCCTAGCGCAGATGCAGGGATCCAAAATATTCTCTGCCATTGATTGTGCACAGGGATATTGGACCATAAAGGTACATGAAGAGGAGCAGTATAAGCTTGCATTCTCGTTCTAAAAGGTCCAGTATGCATTCCAAAGGCTCCCATTTGGATACATAAATTCAGGACATGAATTTGCTGTATTCATGCATAAGGCAATGCCGGATGCACTGGAAAGGGGGACCTTATCTTATGTTGATGATGTTTTAATCAAAAGCACAGACTTTAAAAAACACATCACAGAACTTAACATGTCCTCAGCCAACTTAAAAGCGCAGGTGTCAAATTATCCCTACAAAAAGCTCAATGGTGCCGCTCTTGTGTAAACTTCTTGGGACATGACATTACTTCTGAAGGGTTAAATCCTCAGAAGAAAAAAGGTGGAAGCTATAATAAATTCTAGGAACCCAACTAACTTAAAGGAATTGAGATGATTCCTGGGTATGACAAATTATTCTAGCAAATTTATAGATAATTATGCAGAATTAGCTAAACCACTGCTACTTCTTCTAAAGAAGGACATGAAATGGCATTGGAGTGAGACTCAAGAGACAGCCATTAAGGAACTGAAGAGAAAACTCACTCAAGCACCTTGCTTAGCGTACCCTAAAGGGGGTAAACCTTTCTACTTAGAAACAGGTTACACAGATATAAGCATGAGTGCAGTTTTATACCAAAACCATGATAATTTAAGCAAAGTCATTGCTTATGTGAGCAAAACTCTATCCACAGTAGAAATAAAATTTACCTATTGCGAAAAAGCCCTCTTATCTACTGTATGGGCTCTACAAAATTTCCGCAGCTATATACAGGGTGAGAAAATTATTGTAGAAATGGCCAACCAGCCTTTGCTATATCTGCAAAGTGAGAGAATAAGAGATGGGAATTTGTCTAATAGCCGCATAACAGCTTGGACTCTTTTTCTTACAAGGCTAGCCTTTAGAAATTCGCTACAAGCAAAATAAAAAGAATCCAGTCACACAGGGACTTGCTGAGCTCCACAACTGTGCTTCTAAGGATCATGGGGAAGAGTTATTAGAAGATTACTTCCTGGAGGAACAATAGCTTTGCCCATATAAAATATATAATGAGGACCATTGTCAAACATTACATTGGGTATACAGTTGCAAGAAAAAGTATGTGAACCCTTTGGAATGATATTGATTTCTGCACAAATTGGTCATAAAATGTGATCTGATCATCATCTAAGACAATCACAGTCTGCTTAAACTAATAACACACAAAGAATGAAATGTTGCCATGTTTTTATTGAACACACCATGTAAACATTCACAGTGCAGCTAATTGGAGTGAGATGTCAGCCAACTGGAGTCCAATCAATGAGATGAGATTGGAGGGGTTGGCTACAGCTGCCCTGCCCTATAAAAAACACACACCAGTTCTGGGTTTGCTTTTCACAAGAAGCATTGCCTGATGTGAATGATGCCTCGCACAAAAGAGCTCTCAGAAGACCTACGATTAAGAATTGTTGACTTGCATAAAGCTGGAAAGGGTTATAAAAGTATCTCCAAAAGCCTTGCTGTTCATCAGTCCACGGTAAGACAAATTGTCTATAAATAGAGAAAGTTCAGCACTGCTGCTACTCTCCCTAGAAGTGGCCGTCCTGTAAAGAAAGATGACTGCAAGAGCACAGTGCAGACTGCTCAATGAGGTGAAGAAGAATCCTAGAGTGTCAGCTAAAGACTTACAAAAGTCAGTGGCAAATGCTAACATCCCTGTTAGCATTTGGATTTCATGGGAGGATACCACAGAGCTTCCTGCTGTCCAAACAAAACATTGCTGCACGTTTACAGTTTTCACAAGAGCACCTGGATGTTCCACAGCAGTACTGGCAAAATATTGTGGACAGATGAAACCAAAGTTGAGTTGTTTGGAAGAAACACACAACACTATGTGTGGCAAAAAAGAGGCACAGCACACCAACATCAAAACCTCATCCTAACTGTGAAGTATGGTGGTGGGGGAATCATGGTTTGGGGCTGCTTTGCTGCGTCAGGGCCTGGACGGATTGCTATCATCGAAGGAAAAATGAATTCCCAAGTTTATCAAGACATTTTGCAGGAGAACTTAAGGCCATCTGTCTACCAGCTGAAGCTCAACAGAAGATGGGTGTTGCAACAGGACAATGACCCAAAGCATAGAAGTAAATCAACAACAGAATGGCTTAAACAGAAGAAAATACGCCTTCTGAAGTGGCCCAGTCAGAGTCCTGACCTCAACCCGATTGAGATGTTGTGGCATGACCTCAAGAAAACAATTCACACCAGACATCCCAAGAATATTGCTGAACTGAAACAGCTCTGTAAAGAGGAATGGTCAAGAATTACTCCTGACCGTTGTGCACGTCTGATCTGCAACTAGAGGAAACGTTTGGTTGAAGTTATTGCTGCCAAAGGAGGTTCAACCAGCTATTAAATCCAAGGGTTTACATACTTTTTCCACCTGCACTGTGAATGTTTACATGGTGTGTTCTATAAAAACATGGCAACATTTCATTCTTTGTGTGTTATTAGTTTAAGCAGACTGTGATTGTCTGTTGTTGTGACTTAGATGATGATCAGATCACATTTTATGACCAATTTGTGCAGAAATCCATATCATTCCAAAGGGTTCACATACTTTTTCTTGCAACTGTATGTTGATGATTGCTCTTACCATGCCACCATTGATAATGAGCGCAGATTAGTCGCTGGTATCGGTATAACTTGGGCCAATGGATTCCCAAACATTTCTGTAGGTTTCAACATTGGACCAAGATCCAGCCAAGTTGCAGAACTAACTGCTGTTCTAAAAACCATAGAGATTGCTATTGAACATGGTATTCATGAATTTGTGATCATTACTGACTCAAATTATGTGCGTGACAGTTTTGTTGAATACCTGCCAACTTGGAAAAGAAATGGCATGCAGAAAACTAACAACATACCAGTCAAACATGGCAAGTTGTTCTGCGGGATTGATAATCTGGTGGTATCCAATGATTTAGCCATACACTGGAAAAAACCAAGGGTCATTCCAGGATTCAAGGTCCTGATAAGGAAGACAATGATCTTGCGGATTCATTAGCCAAACAAGGAGCCATAACTGGAGAGCTCCTTAATATTGACCACTTAATGGGTGCAATTCAGGTAGACGCCATTACCAGAAACCAGGCTAAACAACAGAGTGAGCGTAACCTGGTACAATGGAGTCAGGATTCTCCTAGTGAGGACCTGATCACTAGTCAAAAAGAAGACCCCATTGTAGGCATCTTCTATAAACACATAGAAGATCCTGAAAGCAACCCTATCTCAAAAGAGGACGATATCTTAGAATCTTAATGAAATCCAAATCACAATTCAAGTTACAGGATGGTTTGTTAATTAAAACCACCAAAACTGGCATCCAGCAATGGGTGGTACCTACAAATTTCAGAGGTCTCATGCTTCAACATGCCCATAATGCTCCCACATCTAGTCATCGTGGCGCCAAATTAACGTATGAAATATTGCGTGGCTACGCTTTCTGGCCGCATATGTTAAAGGATGTTCAAACCTACTGTCAAGGTTGTTTAACCTGTCCACAGTTCCAACCCTCTGCACCAACACATAGAGCGCCATTGCAGAAAAGGGGGATGGTAATGCCATGGTCAGATATACAAATTGATTTTATTGGTCGAGTAACAAGGTCATCAAGAGGTAAAAAATACATGTTGACAGTGACATGCCTGTTCACTAAATGGGTAGAGTGCATCTGTGCACCTAACAATAGTGCTGAAACATTGCTCAATCAATCATGTGTTTTCCAGATTTGGTTTACCCCAGCGAATCAAGTCCAATTGGGGAACCCACTTCACTAGCGAAGTGATGACCAAAATGTGGAAAATACTAGGGGTCAAAAGAAAGCTCAATATTGCCTCAAGTGGTGGCGTACAGCGTTACAACCAGTCCATTATGAAAATCCTCAAAAAGTTTGTGAATGAAACAGGTAAAGACTGGGATGAAAAATTACCTCTAGTCCTAATGGCATTAAGAGCAACTCCAAGTAGTGCTACTAACTGGTAGAAGAATGGTTCTACCTCAACATCTACTATACTGTACATCAGACCAAAACTTGATAAACACTGCTAATACACATCAATATGTAGAGAACCTAAGGAAGCACCTGCAATATGCCTTTGCATTTGCTCAAAGGAACATAGAAAAGTCTGCAACTGCCGCTAAAACCTATTATGATCTCAAAACATCCAAAACGGAATATGAAATAAATGATAAAGTTTATCTTTATAACTTTGGAAGAGATCAGGTTAAGGAGAAGAAATTTCTTCCATCATGGAAGCGTCTTTTTGTCATTACTGACAAAATATCTTAGGTTCCCTATAAAATTAGGATACATAACAATGATACATTTATGGATAAATCGGTCCATATTAATCAGTTGTGAGCGTGCCACCCTAGGTCCCAATTACAAGTCATAGAGGGAGAATGAAGTGTCATATCTCCAAATGCACTAAAGAAATATTGTAGTTTAAAGATTTCTAGCTAATGAGCATAAGGGCTCAAAAATAACGGACTCTCTTCATAGAAGACTGTCTATGATGCATACTATCAATACACTCACCAAGTACCACTGACTTTAAGCCAATTCAAATACATGTGTCCTACATATATTTGAATTGGAAAGGGGAATTATGTCAGGGTATCTGTGAATGTCAGTAGACAATACATACATACAGTATATATATATATATATATATATATATATATATATATATATATATATATATATATATATATATATATATAATATATAAGTATGCAACCTATCAAATATTAAATTTGTGCATGCTCATTTTATCGCTGAATACATTCTGTGTATTGCAAATCTTAGGTCAAACATGAAATGCCTTCTCCTGATTACAGAACATCTGAGAACAAAGGAATTGTTTTCAAAGATTCCCTATCAGATCACTATAGCCCCGACCCCCTCTTGGTCTGAAACACAGACTTGTAGATCAAAACAAATAGAGAGGGCTTCTAAAAAGAACAAACTTTGAAATCTCTAAATTGATTTAGCCTTTAAAGCTCATTACTCCACATGGGGTCATTACATGGGCCTGATAATTAACCAAGCTTGGTAATTAGCACAGACCTGTTAATTGCCCCTAAACCTCAGATAAACATCTGTACTGACTAGCAGAAACACATATTGCATTGTAACTTGGAAATTCATTTTTTAAAGTACAACTATGTTTAAATTACAACTTGTATCATTTTCAATATTGTAAAAATGTGTATTTGTGGACCTAAGAAGCAGTGCATAGCTATACAGTCAATTTAAAATGTCAAATCTATTTCAAAATTAATAACCTATTCTTTTATTTTTTTCAGGCATCTGACAAGTACATGTGTGGTTGCCCCATAAATTGTGTCATATGTTTTTGTGCCCTCAGCAAGATGTGTACTGAATATGAAATATGATGTGTTTCTATTAATCTGGGAAAATAATCAAATTAAACTTTAAATGCATTTTAAAATAATACTAGTATGATACTAGAAATACACTCATGCCTGGTGTCTATGAATGCATACTGGATTATCTTAGATGGGACAGATATATGACTAGACAGGTTTATTAATATAAAGAAATAGTGTATTTAATAAACATTTTTTTAGATAGTTAAACTGCAGCAATATTTGATGGTAAAACTGCATTTCTGGGTGTCTGCTGCCACCTATAGATCAGAGATGGTATCACAGCCAAAAGATAAATGGCTACTCAGGGACGCGTCTCCCAAATAACCAAGAGATGTTCAGCTCAAGGAGCCTATCACAGACAAGCTTCTGTGTTGGGCGTTTCCAATTTCATCAATAATTAGAATAAAAAGGGGTGGGGTTATATCTCGTGATATAGCCTCATGCAATAGAAAATAAAAAGGTTTTCTTGGCTGCTGAGTTTTTGACTGACAAACTGTTGCCTTGGAATCCAGTCTCTATAAAGCAAATCTGGCCTAACTTTCATCCATCTTGCAAAAATACCTCTTTTAATTTATGAGGTGAAATTGGACTTATTGGAGAAAGCTGAGACACTCAATTGTTTGATCTTGTAAAGTATAAGAAACTGTTAAATATATATATATATATATATATATATATATATTAGAATTTGCCTTAATTATAGTTAAATAAGAGGTTAATTCAGTTCAGATAAATTAGCATATCAATTGGATGTTAAAGTATTTTGTTATATTGTCTAACTAAGCATTGTTAACGGTCCATACTCTGGTATTTTATTGGGGTATTTTAATGGGATTCATTGTGAATAAGGTAAACTGTAAAGGTATATTTTTTATGATCTTTGTATAGAATATTGTAACAGCATAAGTGTGCATAATTTGATTCATAATCTGGCTTCTATAAATATAATTCAATGTGATTATACATTTTAACTAATCTAAAGAATTTAGGAATAATTATTGATTTTAATTGTTTAGTATATGCATTTTAATTGGAGGTTATTTTAAAGAATCATTCTTAAATAAATTATATTATAACCCTGTTATATATTGACAATAGCTATATCTTGAGTTCATGAGAGGGATCAGTATCTGGGTTGTGAATTGTGGGTAATAGTGTGTTGTGGTTTGGAAGGTTTAGTTACCACTGTGTGTTTTAACTTTCACACTAAAGAGAGATAAGGATATAACATTTTAATGGCATGAGTTAATCTCCTTATTATGGATCTAGATTAGGTATGGCTCACTTGCTCTGACAGTTCAATTACCCCAAAAAAGAAAAAAATTCCTTTGGTTTATATCGCAAATTACAGAAAGAGTTAATTATCCACTAATTAGTGTGAGCGTGCTGAAGTGCCATAAAATAGTAGCCACTATATTCAACTTTTAAGATTGTTACTATATTACTCTCATAGAAATGTGCATTTTGAACAAAAACCAAATACAACTTAATCACTCATACATTCCTATAGTGAAATCCTCTACTAAACTCCTTCTATAGCGGGAGTTAAATTAAAGTATATCTTTCCCTTTTGCTAAACAGCAAGTCACCCATTCAACTCTGCAACAGCACGGTAACCATTTGCAAGTATTATCCACACACTTCAGCTACACATTTGTGGATCTAGTAAGCAAATTAAAATAGGAGAGACAGAGCTCTCAGTAGCCGGTCCCCTGACACATGTTTAACTGTCACGCTTCCTCAAAGGGGATATACGTGCTGGCCGTGATTTAGGTATTTTTATGAGTTTACAGGTCCCTCCTCTCTGCTGTTATTTGTTGTCAGAGAGGAATAGTAATTGGTTGAGGGATCAGGGAAGGCTTAATCTGAAAGTTGTGGACACTCATTGTCAAGAATATCTCTTAAAGTTGTTACGATGAGCATATATATTTTGTTATTTTAGAGTATTCGCTGTGTTCTGATTTATGCAAAGTACTACTAGTTGTAAACTTGAGACTGGCTGCTAATGATAAAGATGGACCATCATGTCAGGGTATTGCTGAGTGAGATTAGATAATATATATACTGTATATATACATATATATATATATATAAATGTGAAAAAAGAGAACAGCACTCCTGAGAACAAAAGCTAGAATAACTTCCATGCCTGTTCATTGATATTGCAACTCAGGGTGCACATTATTTTAGCACACTATCACCATCACAGAGAAAAAATATCCTGTAGCATATCAGTCTGATCCTGCCCAATGACAGTCCAGCGCCAAAATACCAGGCAAATCTTCTCTGAACAAGGGAAGCAACAACCCCAGACGATCGTTTCGGCCTTCTGTGGACCTCGTCAGTGAGGTGCAGTTGTATCTCTCTAAGGGCATGTGTGCACGGAGTCCACGTCTGGTTTCCCCATTACTCACCAGGACTTTTTGATAAGATTTTTACTTGTGTCTTTCTTGTCTGGAACCAAAGAAAGACATTTACAGGCATGTGGTAATACTGTGACTTAAAATTCATATTAAATGACTTGTGTTTAAGTTTCATATAGTTAAAATACTCAGATGATATAAATAATATATATATGAATCTAGAAGATTGTCTTAGGTCTAATATAATATATTGCATGAATGTCTGCTATATTAAATAAATAGCTGCATTGGTGAATTTAAAATGTTATGCAAACTTTCAGAATAAAACATTTGTTTCTTTGTTTTTCAGAATCTGGTGTGAAAATGAGGTTTTGAAATAAATACATCTTCAATAAGTTATCCTATTCATATAATCATGAATGTGGGTCCATATTTTAAACAATGTTGAGACGTGAAATGGTGAAGTGAAATATCTGTATAGAGTGATCAATAATTTTAATGCTCCTATATATATCATATGTATATATATCAGTGACGTGCGGTGAGCTCAGAGGCTAGTGAGGCAGTGGCTATGATACGCCTGAGAAGCACATATATGCACCTAATAGAGGTAACTTAAATTTACGATTAAATTAGCAGGTTACACAATGACGATTAGAATTTTATCGGATATCTTGTATTTAAGCCTCTGCAGACAGTCCCCTTGTCTCACTTTTTGTCCAGACTTGGAAATACCGCAAATCCACTTACGTAAATTGCGTATCCTCTTTTTTCAATGGGACTTGCATAGCGCCGGTATTACGAGTCTGACAAAAAGTCAGCGGTAGACCCTCTCCTGTCAAGACTGGAACCGCATTTTAAAGTTAGTAGTTAAGAGTTTTACACTACAACGCCGTGCTAAAAAGTACACTAACATCCAAAAACTACCTATTAACCCCTAAACCGAGCCCCCCCCCCCCCCACATCGCAAACACTAAAATAAAAATTTTAACCCCTAATCTTCCGAACCGGACATCATCGCCACTATAATAAATATATTAACCCCTAACTCGCTGCACTCCCGCCTTAGTTAGCATTAGTTAAATATTATTAACCCCTAATCTGCTGTCCCTAATATCAACGCCACCTACCTACATTTATTAACCCCTAATCTGCCACCCCCAATGTCACCGCCACTATATTAAAGTTATTAACCCCTAAACCTAAGTCTAACCCTAACACCCCCTAACTTAAATATAATTAAAATAAATATAAATTAAATTTACTATCATTAACTAAATTATTCCTATTTAAAACTAAATACTTACCTATAAAATAAACCCTAAGCTAGCTACAATATAACTAATAGTTACATTGTATCTAGCTTATGGTTTATTTTTTTTATTTTATTTTTTTTATTATTTTTTTTTAACTTTTCAGCCAAATCAGGGATTTATTTTCATATTTTTTTTTTTAAACTTTTATTTTAATTGAGGTTGTAAATAAGGCATATAGAACACGTTAAGGAAACATACAGCACAGATTGGTTGCATACAATAAAATCAATATGGACTAAATTAAAGTAATAACACATATGCAAATGACAAGTTCCAGTAACAACAACAAGATGGATATCATCTGCCAAATAAACTATGTACCCTCCAGGTGATATCTGAGGTCACTTTTGTAACTCAAAGCAACATGGAGCTGTCCGGCAGAGGGCATTCATGTATATATGGAGACCACTTGTGGATCTCCAATAGTTAACCTCATTTAATTTGTTTTTTATATATGTATCAAAAGATATGTTGTAAACTTATACGCATGGATGTAGAACAAGTAAACATGGTATTCATGGTCACAGACATTGTATGTTATATCATCACAGATAAATATATGGAGCCCCAATAAAAACCGGTCACTCCTGGACCTCTGAAGGATTAATTACTACTGTAGGGGGGTAATAGGAAATAATAAGGGCCACTCTTGGACCCCGGGAGGGAGAGTCATCTATATAGAGAATAATATATATGTATAGTGAATACTTAGTGATAGGCTTCAACTCAGGGGCATGGCTATTAGGTCTTAGATCACTACCTTTAGATGTCTGCCTTACTGATGCCATATATGACTATAGCAGCAAAGCAAACATTTAAATCTTAAGGCTGCAGGAATAAGGGGAGTTTAGGGCTATCTGATTATGCTATACATTGGGCCTGGACTCAAACTTCAACTTTAAGAGATATAAGAAGAACATAAAACCAAACAACAATGATCAAAGCACCATATGCTATGTATATATGCTGAGGAATATTGAAATAAAAAAAATAAAAAAAGGAAATATGCTACACACATTTAAATCGATCAGCCTATGCAGCTTAGTATTATGATAGGAAAGTGGCATAAAACGCATTTATCCAAATACTACTGTATATGCATAAGAAAAATAATACTGGTACTCAAATATAGATTAAAAAGTGGCAAGGTTATACCCATCCTAAAATCCTAAATAATAACTATAGAGTGTGTGAACAAAGGGTATCGGCTAAACATATAGTGTCACAATTAAGCATAACTGATAAACAATTCTAGAGTACTGGTAATGTCGCATTCTCTCTTTATGGAGAAAATAACAGAAACAAAACAACTTTTATGCGTATAAAAAATGTGCATGGGGAAATACAGTCAGGAAGCAAGTCTAGGTCCTTCATATGATCATACTGGGCACAGGCTTCATAGAATAAGCTGGCTGCTGCTAAGTGAATTTCTATGTAAATAATAAACATTAGAGACTATCTTCCCCTTAGCTTCACTAAAGGACGTGCTGGGTAGCCCGTAGTGCATGGTTAGCCCACACCTATTCTCTTGTGTACAGCCCATGTATATGATTTCATCAGAGGGTTAGAACTCCTGTCCTTAGCTACAGCGATAGGCATAAACAAGAAATAGCAAGAGTCAGTATGTTCCTTTTGGTGAATAAATATACTGCCATCAGAGTTTGGAAGGAGGTGCTCTAAGTATTTATCTGAATGAGAGAAATATCGAGTATAAGCATTGTAGGGCTCCCCATAACTCAGGTTTCCTTACTTGAATGGCGCGGCTTGCATATTCGTAGTCTGGAGGTAAATAAGAGACCACAGTAGCGTCTGAGTGCCAGCCAGATTGCGGGTTATCATATGCGCTCCGCGTAGCTATTTGCGCTTGCAGGACTGTAGATGAAACCGGAGCCGACACTTGCTCTCTCTGCCCCTCTTCATCCACCGCATATAAGATTGTCACTGCATTGGGGTTCCTCCGAGGTCCCAGTTCTTCCAGCTGCGACTGTTGTCTCATGAGACGAAATAGGTCCCGTTGGAGCCCAGCAAAGGAATCCAGCCCAAGCCTTTGCACCTCTCTCTCCCATCGATCAACTGCCTCCATGATCCGCTTTTACACAGTTCAGACAGGTTAATATAGATTTCAGGTCTAGAACATCCGAAGCGTTGTCAATTCTGCAAATTCACTATGTTAGTATGACTTCCTCAGGTTACAGCTCTAATCGGCTGCCATTACCCGGATCTACCGGGGGGGTTAGGTGGAGGCCTCAAACACTTGTGTGCCGTCGCCGCAGGCTCACCGTTCCGGTACCTTAATGCTAGTAGTAGAGCCACCCAAACTGATCAATTTGTTCCACTACTTTGGATGATGATGAATCGATAGGTAGGTAGTTTCAGCCTGGGAAAAGGCTCTAATCACTGATATGCAGCAGATTTATCAGTGGGTCCACACAGCATAAAAGTAAGACGGCCATCTTGGTCGCAGCCCGGAAGCGTCCCCCGCTTATGGTTTATTTTTATTTTACAGGCAAGTTTGTATTTATTTTAACTATGTACAATAGTTATTAAATAGTTATTAACTATTTAATAACTACCTAGTTAAAATAAATACAAAAGTACCTGTAAAATAAAACCTAACCTAAGTTACAATTACACCTAACACTACACTACAATTAAATTATTTCCCTAAATTAAATACAATTAAATACAATTAAATAAAATTATCTAAAGTAAAAAAATCAAACACTAAATTACAGAAAATAATAAACAAATTACAAGAAATTTTAACTAATTACACCTAATCTAATCCCCCTAACAAAATAAAAAAGCCCCCCAAAATAAAAAAAACCCTACCCTACACTACATTACAAATAGCCCTTAAAAGGGCCTTTTGTGGGGCATTGCCCTAAAGTAATCAGCTCTTTTACCTGTAAAAAAAATTACAAATCCTCCCCCAACATTAAAACCCACTAATACCCCCTTAAAAAAACCTAACACTAACCCCTTGAAGATCACCTTACCGGGAGAAGTCTTCATCCAACCGGGCCGAAGTCCTCAATGAATCCGGCAGAAGTGGTCCTCCAGACGGGCAGAAGTCTTCATCCAGACGGCATCTTCTATCTTCATACATCCGGTGCGGAGCGGGTCCATCTTGAAGACATCCGACGCGAAACATCCTGTTCTTCCCACGGCGACTGAAGAATGAAGGTACCTTTAAGTGACGTCATCCAAGATGGCGTCCCTTCAATTCCGATTGGCTGATAGAATTCTATCAGCCAATCAGAATTAAGGTAGAAAAAATCCTATTGGCTGATGCAATCGGTCAATAGGATTGAGCTGGCATTCTATTGGCGGATTGGAACAGCCAATAGAATGCCAGCACAATCCTTTTGGCTGATTGGATCAGCCAATAGGATTAAACTTCAATCCTATTGGCTGATTGCATCAGCCAATAGGATTTTTCCTACCTTAATTCCGATTGGCTGATAGAATTCTATCAGCCAATCGGAATTGAAGGGACGCCATCTTGGATGACGTCACTTAAAGGAACCTTCATTCTTCAGTCGCCGTGGAAAGAAGAGGATGTTTTGCGTCGGATGTCTTCAAGATGGACCCGCTCCGTGCCGGATGGATGAAGATAGAAGATGCCGTCTGGATGAAGACTTCTGCCCGTCTGGAGGACCACTTCTGCCCGATTTGTAATTTTTTTTACAGGTAAAAGAGCTGATTACTTTGGGGCAATGCCCCGCAAAAGGCCCTTTTAAGGGCTATTTGTAATTTAGTGTAGGGTAGGGCTTTTTTATTTTGGTGGGTTTTTTTTAAATTTTGTTAGGGGGATTAGATGAGTTTAAAAATCTTGTAATTTGTTTATTATTTTCTGTAATTTAGTGTGTTTTTTGTACTTTAGATAATTTAATTTAATTGTATTTAATTGTATTTAATTTAGGGAATTAATTTAATTGTAGGTGTTAGTGTAACTTAGGTTAGGTTTTATTTTACAGGTACTTTTGTATTTATTTTAGCTAGGTAGTTATTAAATAGTTAATAACTATTTAATAACTATTCTACCTAGTTAAAATAAATACAAACCTGCCTGTAAAATAAAAATAAACCCTAAGCTAGATACAATGTAACTATTAGTTATATTGTAGCTAGCTTAGGGTTTATTTTACAGGTAAGTATTTAGTTTTAAATAGGAATAATTTAGTTGATTATAGTAATTTTATTTAGATTTTTTTTTTCCAATAATTATTTTATTAAAAGATTTTCAAAAACATTAACAAATAATCATAGGACAGAAATGTATACAGGAAGTCAATAAGTAAAGACCTATACATCAAATATATTGGTATACATGTTGTCAGATTAATAAGAACATTTCCACAGATACTTTATATATAAAACGTAGCAGAGATGCGCACTCTCACCTTCAAAACATCTGCCAGGGTGCTAGTGGATATTCACAACAGCAGAAAAGAAAACTCAGGGGATACATTATCCCCGAAACGTAACACGGTCACAGTAAAATTAAGTTTTTGAAAATCCAGTGATCAAGTCTTTTCTGCTGTTGTGTATATATCCTATAATATAAAAGGCCAAGTGTGTTTTTCCGAAGCTGTCATGCGCAGTAGACAGCACGAGGACAAACACACCTGGCCTTTGAGTCCCTAACTGTCGTCTGATTTGCGGCAAAAGTGGGCATGGCCGGATGTGAGCGGGGGCGTGACCGGACGTGAAGGGGCGTGGTTGGTCGTGGATAGCCGTGAAGGGGGTGTGGTTGGGCGCGGTCGCGCGATAGAGTGGAGAGAGATAGAGAGAGGGGGAGAGAGAGAGGAGGGGAGAGAGAGGAGGGGAGAGAGAGGAGGGGGAGAGAGGAGGGGAGAGAGAGAGAGAGAGAGAGGGGGGGGGGAGAGAGAAAGCAAAAGAGAGAGCGCAAAAGAGAGGGGAGGAGAGAGCACAAAAGAGAGGGGGAGAGAGCGCAAAAGAGGGGGGAGAGAGAGAGTGCAAAAGAGAGGGGGAGAGAGAGAGCAAAAGAGGGGGAAAGAGAGAGCGCAAAAGAGAGGGGGGAGAGAGCACAAAAGAGAGAGGGGAGAGAGCACAAAAGAGAGGGGGGAGATAGCGCAAAAGAGAGGGGGAGAGAGTGCAAAAGAGAGGGGGGAGAGAGCGCAAAAGAGAGGGCGGGAGAGAGAGCGCAACAGAGAGCGGGAGAGAGAGCACAACAGAGAGGGGGAGAGAGAGCGCAAAAGAGAGGGGGGAGAGAGAGAGCACAAAAGAGAGGGGGGAGAGAGCACAAAAGAGAGAGGGGAGAGAGCGCAAAAGAGAGGGGGAGAGAGTGCAAAAGAGAGGGGAGAGAGAGCTCAAAAGAGAGGAGGGAGAGAGAGAGCTCAAAAGAGAGGGGGAGAGAGAGAGCAAAAGAGAGGGGGGGAGAGAGAGAGAGCAAAAGAGAGGGGGAGGGAGAGAGCGCAAGGGGTGGGACTGCTGTACTGCAAAAAATGGCCCGTGTGAACGGACTTTAGGACTAGTGGGTATATATATATATATATATATATATAATATAAAATAATTTTTTAATACTAAAAATATAAAAACTATTGGCTAGATTACGAGTTGTGTGTTAGGCTTAAAAAGCAGCGTTGGCTGGTCCTAATGCTGCTTTTTAACGCCCTCTGGTATTATGAGTCTTGCAGGTACAGGTGTACCGCTCACTTTTTTGTCCAGACTTGGAAATACCGCAGATCCACTTACGTAAATTGCGTATCCTGTTTTTTCAATGGGACTTGCATAGCGCCGGTATTACGAGTCTGACAAAAAGTGAGCGATAGACCCTCTCCTTTCAAGACTGGTACCGCATTTTAAAGTCAGTAGTTTTATACTACAACGCCGTAGCATAAAACTCTTAACTAAAGTGCTAAAAAGTACACTAACACTATATTTTAACCCACAAAAACAGATTAGATTTCCTTCGCCCCCAACAGCGTTCGAAGACCTATGTCTTGATCGCAAGGGAGCAAAAAAGGGTATCATGTCAAGTATATATCAGTGCCTCTTGTCGACGCATTTACCGTCTAAACCTGCCTATCTACACAAGTGGGAAACTGAGATGAAAAAACAGATTACACTATCCCAATGGAAGAAGTGGGCTTATTTTACAGCAAAATCTGCACACTCTGCATCATATTTGGAAACAAATATGAAAATTCTTACAAGATGGTACTTAACACCTAACAAACTGAGGCACATGTTTGGGAATACTAGTAATAAGTGCTGGAGAGGGTGTGACCAGAAGGGGACTATGTTCCATATTTGGTGGGACTGTGCACAGATAGCTACATTTTGGAGGGAGATTTTTGGGGTAATTGGTGAGGTCATAAATGTTAGTTTACAATTTTCTCCAGATCTTCCTATATATAATGATTTATCCACTATTCCATGTAAAATACGACGTAGCCTGACCCAAATTATGATTAATGCAGCCAAAAAGCTTATCCCTAAATTTTGGAAATCCCCGACAATTCCCACGTTAGAAATGTGGAAGGAGCAAGTAGATTATATGATCATAATGGAGAGATATTTCTATTTCTCGACTGGGAGATTAAATCTATATTATGACATTAGGTTCCTCTGGGAACAATACAAATATGCAAATGTATAACGAGTTTGGTTGAGATGTGTGACTTTTGGTAGTCGAATAAGTAGATACTGATGTATGTGGCGAACAGGATTTCGACACGTTATTATAATACCAATTATAGTGGAAAGAGCAGACCTATCCCTGTGTAATGTTTTAGAATTGTTTTTTAATGGTTTCTTCTTTTTTTAATTTTTCTTTCCTTTTTAGGTTGTAGGTGTAATTTTTTGTTATGTATAAAATTATTTCATATCATATATTACTCGCTCAGCTTAAATTTTTGTGGAACAGACATTGGATTTTCATGATGTATAAGCTATACAGAAACAAATACCTAAGAAGTAGCAGCATAAACAACAAAAATTTGTTGTTAAGAGGCTCTCAGGTTCTGAAGCGACCATACATCATCCACAGAAAAGACATTGAACGAACTATTGGTTAACAAGTGCTATATAGTAAAGAGATCAAAATGTTGGATTATTTGATATTGGTGAGATATTAAGTCAAGTGTCTGTCTATGATTTGTCCAATTGAGTGTTGTAATTGATATTGTACTTTCAATAAAGAACTAAGAAATAAAAAAATAAAAAAAAATAAGGTACATGAGACCCGGGGTTTTTGTTTTGTGATTCAGATGGAGAGTGCAGCTTTAGGCAGCTTTCTAATTTGCTTCTATTGTCTGGTCTGTTTTGTTCTCTTGGTGTCATTTTTTGAAGGAGCAGCAATGCACTACTAGTTTCTAACTGAACACATGGGTGAGCCAATCACATTCAATATATATATGCAGCCACCAATCAACAGCTAGAACCTAGTTTCTCTGCTGCTCATGAACTTGCATAGATAAACCTTTTGGCAAGTGATAACAAGAGAGGGAGGCAGATTGGATGGTGGAGGTAGGTTGGAAGGTTGTTTCAGGTTGAGTTCTCTATCTGAGTCATGGAAGGAACATTTTGGATTTCAGGTCTCTTTAATTGTTTAGACATGTATATGTGTGTATCCCTGTGTTAAAGTCTTTTTCTAACACCGAGACCTCTGAGCCCGTGTAATATTTGTTTAAATCGTTTTTATCAGGCAGTGTTTTTATGAGTGTAACTGTACTTTTAAAGGTATTTTTTATGTTTTGTGCAACTTTTTTGATTTGTCTAACAGTTAACCAGAGATCTGAAGTTGCGCTCAAGCAAACACAGTTGCTTTCAACTCGTAATATGGATGCTACTTCCAACACGCACAAAGAGCCACAATAAACCCATGTGCACCACTAAAAAAAAAAAAAAAAAAAAAAAAAAAGGGGGGGGGGGGGCGGAGCTAGCCATCAAGAGGAGAAGACGTGCTGTGGCAGAGCTCCTGTCTATTAAAACATTAAAAGCGCTTTTTTGGCATCTTATACCCCAGTAAAGGGGTGTATAATACTTGTTAAATAACTCTGAACAAGAACCCTTATCTTCCCGAAGCAACTTAGCAAGAACCTTTCATTTTTTTTTCTCTCTGCCTCCCTCTCATCGAGGAACCCGACGCAAGCAAGCCCAGTCTGCAGCCTAAACACCAGAGATGCTCTACATACAGGCTCCGGAGGGTCAGGGCTCCGCTCCGGAGCTATAGCCAGTGCTGGGAGTATTGACTGAGAGGCTTCTCAGCTATATAGGTGCACTTTAGGGGGCTTAGCTGTTAACCCTCTCCTTGCTTTAACCAGATCGTCTTACGCCTGGCAACTACCTAACTTTGCAGCCGCTGTGCAGAGGTGCTGGGACTGAAAGCTTCCATTTGCGGCTGTCTCAGCTAACCTGAGGCAAGTTATCTTACCCCTGGTAACCATTGATACTTGTCTTTGGCGCGCAGTTCCGACATCTTGCCAGAGGCCATCCTGTTGGGGAGTACTGCAGAGGTATCCTGAAGAAGGCTCCGGGCCTACCGACTATCCTGCTGAGCGACGCAGCCTGAGAGAAGCCGGACCTACCTTCAAGACGGTGCCGCAGCAGAGGACAGCCCAGCTGAGGATCAGTGGAGATCGCTGTAGCCTGGGACTCACGCCAGGCCCCCTGTTACTTTCTGTGTTGGTGCGAGTTGCGGCCATCTTGGACGGCCTCCAGATCTAACACAGCCCAGACGAGACCCACGTGGAGCACAGCATAGTACCGCAGTTTCTGGAGAGATCGCCTGAACTTTCACCACACCCAGACAGGCGGTAGAGGAGACTTGCTGAACCACATTGGGTGAGATTGCGGCCTTTAGGCTGCTTTATGTTTATATGCACACACTCAGAGCCGGCTCCTCTTCACCACTGTGGCTTGTAGCCTACAAGCCATAACCACATATTGTAATAACCAAACTGCTCAGAGGTGCACCTGGCCTTTATAATATTCATTAAGCCTCCACAGAGCTCAAGTTGATAGACATATTTTCCACCCCTCTTACAAGCCTAACTCTGACCGGCATTGCTATCTGTTATATGACTGCCACCCAGATTAAGCCTAACAGGTGAGTGGCGCACTGCAGGAGCAGAATTTAGATCATCTTTATCCTTTTTGGTCACTGGAGGGATTTACTCTCTCTCACCCTCCTCAAGCAACTTGGGACTCTGAGATCCAATGAACCCCCCTACACATTAGTTGTGAGAGAACTCACCTACACTACAAGCATCCCCTGAAGGAAATGTGCGGATCCTTCATTCATTTGGGAACTCTGTGTGATAGCTGCTGCGTCAGCATATGCACCTCTGGAACCCTCACCCAGAGTGGAGTGTTTATTTTTTTATCTCACCTGTTTTTGTGTCCTTTCTGGACTCACTGAAGTCTGTAACATGCTATTTTCTCCTAGGTTCAAAATAACACACTAGCAGAGACAAGATCCCCAACCCCTCCATTTTACTTGCACTATAGTTTAGTGTCTCCCCAACTAGTCTCCCCACCATAGCACATAATGCTCATTTAACTAGATAGTGAAAGGTACAAGCCTGACTCAGTCTTGACACATATCTCCTACCACTCATTTATGCGAATAGGCTAACTCAGGTAGCATTGTAAACAGCACTCTAGACTACATTTAGACTAGCACTCTAGACTACATTTTTAGTCTGTGGTTAATTGGTGTGTGTTGCTACGTCAGTGAAATAGCCTATCTTCACCTCCTTTTTTATATCCACAGGTCTTATACCATATTAATCTCAAGTGCTATCCCCTCAAGACTCTACCTTTCCGGCCTGGCTAGTCCAGGCTGGTCACCTCCACTTCTCCGTCCCCCTTCCTTTGGGTCGTACCTCCTTTCCCTGAGTTGAGAGGGGCTACTTAACCTCCAGGTACCCACTTCTTGGTATTACGTTTTGTATATTTTGTGTCTGATATGCCTGTCATTTGCCTATGAACCTAACTTGTCATTTGGTTGGAACCTAAAAGTCTGACTTCTGTGTGTCTGCCCCTCATCTCCCCGCTCCCGCCCAGCTTGTCTGGGTGGGTCACATCCACTTTCACATCACCTTTCCCCTTCCTGTGGGTCGTATCCCTAGGTTCCCTGAGGTGAGGGGCTTACCTTGGTGCATAACATTTCTGTAGCAAATGGGAATTGTCTTTCAAATGTAGTTCTCTCTGTCAAGCGCTGATCAGCCCCGCTCAAGTCAGGTAATATGCTTGTCTGAAACTGTATACACTTATGTGCTACTAACAACCCTTGCTTCTCTCAAACAGCGGCACATATTCCACTGATTACAGGGGTCTCTAGTACCATTAATACATAACCTGGTTCCCAACCTGCAAAATGCCTCACACTGAACACACAAAGTCAAACCCGAAACCCAAGAAAACAGTTTTTGATCATTTTGCACACTCTACCAAGGAGACCCTACCTCTTTCGAGTGCCGCAATGAGTGAACCAGACTCCCAAGATGAGGAATCACAATCAAGTTCGCAATCAGTAGCTGCCTCGCTGCCTTACTGAGTCATCTCTCAAGAAATTCTCGGCAACCCAGACCAGGTCTATCACCCAGGAGATCCAACGCAGCTCTGCAGAGTTAAAGAAGGAGATATCCGAAATCGGAGACAGAGTTGATGCGCTAGAGCGTAAGCAGGATGATCAAGCTGTGGACCAATCTATTATCCTGGCGTACGCAGAAAACCTGGCGGAGCAGATTTCGCAACTGGAAGCAAACTGGCTGATGTGGAGGACAGATCGAGGAGCAACAATATAAGATTTTGAGGTGTCCCAGAGTCCGTATCGCCGGCAGATATTCAGGGGTACCTTCAGGCTCTATTTCAGGAGCTAATAGGCTCACCAGAAGGTCTGACCAGCACTCTGGAGAGGGCCCATAGGGCTCTACGCCCTAGAACAGTGGGCATGGACAAGCCGAGAGATGTAATAGTATGCTTTCACAGCTTCCTATACAAGGACCGATTGCTACAAGCAACTTACAAAAAGCCCAATCTTAGTGGCAGATTTGAGGGAGTCCAGCTCCTACCTGACCTGTCTGCTCATACTCTTCAACAGCATCGTCAGTTCCAGCCAGTCACCTCTGCTTTACGCAAGGCCAACATTAGATATCGATGGGGATTCCCTACCAGGCTCCTAGTAACCAAAGATAACCAGACTTTTGTGATAGCCACTCCTGCTCAGGGTCTGACTCTTCTTACTTCCTGGGGGTTATTGTTGGAGCCCTTAAATGAACGGGCTCGACCTCCCCTTAGCCTGAGAACCTTGGCTCCTGAATGGTCAGCCAAAGACCAGAGAGTAAAATTACCCAAAATGAACCAATCAAGGGAGATTGGCGGACAGCCTGAGACCACCTCTTGATCCTGCTTCTGGGCTTAGAGGCCCTGCACATTTCAGTCCTAGTCTGTGTGGTTCAGATGAGTATTAACCACACCCACCTCCAGCGAGGTGTTAGTTACAGTATCCAAGTTCCATGCAAACTTACCAAACTCCATGTTTATTTAATATGTGATATGTTATGTTTTATAGATATGTTACCTGCTGTTATTTAACCATTCATGTTTTAGCACTTATTGTTATGTTGTTTTTGGACTTAGAGCGGGGCTGGTGTCACCACTCTTTTGCGCTAGCTCCCGAGCCTTAGGCTCCCCCCCATATTGAAGCCCACGTTCGGGCTCTTTTGAGGTGGACTACTTCCACCACTCTAGAGACACTTTTTAGCATCTTCTACTATTTCCCTTTTCCAATCCCCTCCTTTCCTCTTATTCCATTTCCTGACTTGTGAGACTCAGACTCCGCACACTTAGTCCCTAGTTGACTTGACGTATGGCTTGCTCCTCCCTCAAATTCCTTACCCATAACGTCAGAGGGCTTAACACACTTTTCAAGAGAAGCCTTCTACTAAGTTCTCTGAAACATCATAACCCCGATGTCGTGTTCCTTCAGGAGACACATGGGCTAGCAGATGAGCCGGTTAGACTCTCCCCTAGGACATACACGCACATAGAATATGCCACTTTTTCTAAAAAAGCCAGAGGCACGGCTATCCTCCTACACAAGAGACTTGCCTATGAGCCGGTCCTGACTATTAAAGACCCACAGGCTAGATATGTCATCTTGATTTGCAAACTCAATCATGTGTTATATACTTTAGTGTCGGTTTACCTGCCTAAAGTACACCAACCTAAGTACCTGAAGCACATTCTCCATGTAATAGCTCAGTATCAACAAGGAAGGGTTATTGTTTCGGGAGACTTTAACATTGTATGGGACCCGACAGTAGACAGAAAATCTGATGACTCACGCAAGACCTACCCAGTAGCAGAGCGGCTTGCCAATAGGTTCCGTGCACTTATGTCCAGTTCGGGCTACTATGACATTTGGAGGGCTATCCATCCTAAAGATCGGGATTATACTCACTACTCACAACCGCACCACCAATACTCCAGACTGGACTATATCTTCTCTACAGCTGACCATGACTGTGTTACGGTTGATTTGATTTCTACTAATACTACACGTATTAGAACCTCTTGGCATGCCCCACAATCTCCTTCAAGACATCTCTTTTAGAGAAAGTCTGTGCACAGAAATCAACCACTTCATACGCACTAACGATAATACTGAAGTAAGAGACGATACCCTCTGGGGCGCTGCCAAAGCGACCATCAGAGGGATAATGATATCTAAACAGGCCATCCTTAGAAAACAGGCGGGACTTACGCTATCGCAAGCTCACATCAAACTGAGGACCTTAGAAACACAAAATAGAGCTAAGCCCTCACATTCCCTAACAGGTCAGATAATAGACACCAAGAACCATATCTCGCAATTAGAACTTAGGAGAACCCAGGATGCCCTAACCAAATTAAAGCAATTGTTCTATTATAAGAGCAACAAGGCGGATACCCTACTGGCCAACAAACTCAGAAACAGAATCAGTTCCTCACGTATACACGGCATCGCTACTGCAAATTCCCTACTCAAGATCCCTTCGCGGATAGGAAATGCATTTGCTGAGTACTACTCTAATCTTTACAACATAGATAAGTCGGAAAACCCCCAATCGACCTCAGTTACGAAAGTGCGCAAGTATCTAAAGGCCCTGAATCTTCCATCCCTCACGCCCGATCAAAGAGACTTCTTGACTTCGTCATTTTCCCTTAGGGAAATACAACAAGTAATTAAGAACTCAAAGTCATTTAAATCTCCAGGCCCAGATGGTTTCCCCGTACTTCTCTATAAAGCTTATTCCCAGGAACTTTCTCCTCTACTCCTCAGACTTTATAATTTAGATTGGAAAGAGGGCACGTTTAAGAAAGAATTCCTAGAAGCTACTATCATAACTATTCTAAAGCCCAACAAAGACCCTACCCTCTGTACCAGCTACAGGCCAATTTCGTTAATCAATACCGATATAAAATTCTATTCAAAACTCCTAGCTAACCGCGTAGCTAACCTGCTTCCTCACCTGATCAATCCAGACCAGGTGGGATTTATCCCAAAAAGAGAAGGACCGGATAACACTAGAAGGTTATTGAATGTTATGTGTCTCTCCTCCAGCCTCCATAAACCTCTGGTGATCATTTCATTAGACGCCAAAAAAGCCTTTGATCGTGTGAGATGGCGATTTCTGTGGGAAGTGCTTGAAAACTACCACTTTCCTAGTAGCGTTATTGGAGCAATAAAGGCTCTATACTCTACCCCCTCTGCCTCGGTAAGAGGCCTAGGCTTCCAAACCTCTTCATTCACCATCTCTAATGGGACCAGACAGGGGTGTCCTCTGTCACCCCTACTCTTTGCACTAGCCATCGAACCTTTGGCCGAACAGATTAGAACCGACCCTCATATAGGTGGGATCACCCTCTGCGGTACCAAGCACAACATCGCTCTGTTCCCAGATGATATTACACTCTTTTCGTCTGATCCTACAATCACCCTCCCTAGGCTCTTGAGCATAGTGGAGGATTTCAGTGCTCATTCTTATTACAAGCTGAACATTTCTAAAACTGAGGTATATACCCAAGACTTTGGGAGCGCGTTATTAGATCCGCTTAAAGTTAAATACCCGTTTCATTGGACAGAATCGTCAGTACTGCATTTGGGTGTTAGACTTTCTGGTGACTTGCCCCGAGTAATCAGGGATAACTATCTACCATTGTTGTCGGAGCTCCGCTCCATCAATAAGAGCTGGAATCTGTCTCATGTCTCGTGGATGGGGAGGATCGCAGCCTTGAAAATGTTTTCTTGCCTCGACTTACATATTTGTTTCGGTGTCTCCCAGTCAGGGTCCCTAGGCAAATCCTCCTACAATTCCAAAGCGAATTCACCAAGCATACTTGGCAGGGCAAACCCCCAAGAGTGGCGCACAAAGTACAACTTCCACGTGCATGTGGTGGCTTGGGTTCTCCCTCGATAACAAGATACTATGAGGGGGCTATGCTCACTCATATCTCACAATGGGGAGTTAAACAGCCTACTTGTAAATGGCGCTCCATCGAGCAAGCCTCACTACCCTGCACCCTAAGTTTGCGTGACCTGATTTGGACGCCACCACACTGCCGTAGGGATCTGTCTTTATCGAACCCTATCGTCCGGGAATGTTTGCACTTTTTGGACAAAATCCGCCACTCTGGACATGTTGCTCCGCATCCTTCCCCAATTACCTCTCTACCTGGCCTATTAGCGGGTTTGCAGGATACCCATCCATTAAAATGGGCTCAGATGGGAGTTCACATGGTCTCAGACCTCTGGCTCCCTTGACCGAAGGATGGATTCAGACCCATATCTCAGTTTACCGCAGATCAAGCTCTGCCGCCATACTTGAAGTTCGAATATCACAGAATCAAAAGCTTTCTTATTAGCTGGGGCTTCAAACCTACGCTGGCCCGCCCTTTAACCCCCTGGGAATCCGCATGGATGCAGGGAAATAGACTCATCAGACCCCTTTCCAGGCACTATACCCTTCTGGGTCTTTCCCTGCAATCGGGAACGGTGGCCCACCTTTCAAAGTGGGAATCTCTGCTTGACAAGTCATTCACAGGTGACATTTGGGGACACACCTTAGAACGCACCCAGAAAGCCATACACTGTACAACATTATTTGAGACCTACTACAAATTGCTGGCCCACTGGTATTATGTCCCTACAAGACTGGTTAAAATATTCCCTAGCGCGTCTCCTCTCTGTTGGAGAGGTTGTGGCCAGAGGGGCGACTCCTTGCATATTTGGTGGGATTGCCCCAAACTTCGTCCTGTATGGAGCAAATGTTTTCGGGTTCTCTCCAGACTGGGTATATCCCTGGGTAATTCTCCGTCAGCTGCACTTCTTCATATCGGAGTACACACCCTCCCTAAACATCATGCATACAAAAGCATATACCTCTTCATGTCCATAAAACACTTAATAGCGTGCGATTGGAAGAAAGCTACCCCCCCTGATTGGTCTAGGGTCTGCTCCTACATGGCCTACCTTTACACTATGGAGAAAGGTATTTTTTACAAACTGGGCAACTCTGACCTCTTCGAGCTGACTTGGTCCGACTTGAAAGACTTACATGACACAACCTGGAAACCGAATGTAGTGTCCTCTAGCTGATTTGACGCTTGTGAACGATAGATAAGTTTAGGGACAAGCGTGCCTAAGACCTGATGGCTCCCCTGATCTAACAACCCCCTCCTTCACCTTCTTCCCTCCCCCCCCCCTATTCTTTTCAACTAGAGTATTATGAGACTCTGGAGTCTCTTGCATGTAAAGTATCTGATATCATAAGTAATATAGGATGCTTGTTGAGTTATTGATGCCATTTTCTGTAATACATTGTAATGATATATTTGGAAAATTTTACATTGTATTGGGGGCTGTTTGGGCCCCCCTCATTGATAATTTATCTATTTGTATCTTGTTATAATATAAATAAAGCTCTTTGAAAACTCAAAAAAAAATAAAAAAATATTTTATTAAAAAATATATATAAATAAAAGTTAACTTTTATTATCAAAAAAAAAAAAAGTACACTAACACCCATAAACTACCTATTAACCCCTAAACCGAGGCCCCCCCCACATCACAAACACTAAAATAAATTTTTAACTCCTAATCTGCCGAACCAGACATCGCCGCCACTATAATAAATATATTAACCCCTAAACCGCCGCACTCCCGCCTTGCAAACATTAGTTAAATATTATTAACCCCTAATCTGCCATCACTAACATCGACGCCACCTACCTACATTTATTAACCCCTAATCTGCCGCCCCCAACGTCGCCGCTGCTATATTAAAGTTATTAACCCCTAAACCTAAGTTTAACCCTAACACCCCCTAACTTAAATATAATTAAAATAAATATAATTTACTATCATTAACTAAATTATTCCTATTTAAAACTAAATACTTACCTATCAAATAAACCCTAAGCTAGCTACAATATAACTAATAGTTACATTGTATCTAGCTTAGGGTTTATTTTTATTTTACAGGCAAGTTTGTATTAATTTTAACTAGGTACAATAGTTATTAAATAGTTATTAACTATTTAATAACTACCTAGTTAAAGTAAATACAAAAATACCTGTAAAATAAAACCTAACCTATGTTACAATTACACCTAACACTACACTACAATTACATTATTTCCCTAAATGAAATACAATTAAATACAATTAAATAACATTATCTAAAGTCAAAAACAAACAAACACTAAATTACAGAAAATAATAAACAAATTACAAGATTTGTAAACTAATTACACCTAATCTAATCCCCCTAACAAAATAAAAAAGTCCCCCCAAAATAAAAAAGCCCTACCCTACACTAAATTAAAAATAGCCCTTAAAACTCTTTACCTACAACAGTCTACCGACATTGTTCACCCCTACCTATAAGTTGAGTTTAACATTTTGCATTTAATAATTCACTCTATCATATAAAATTTCAATTGCCAAATTACTCTAAGCCTACAGGTCCAAAAGTGACCACCCAAATTGCTAATTTTAGTTAATGTAAAATAGAAAAAGAGGTTCCATAAGATTATTCATATTGAGAATTTTGTCTTCTGTTTATATAGAAGTTGTCACATTGAAATGTACCATTTATTCTTGTCTTAATGATATGCTTCATATAAGTTGTAATGTTTTCGCACAACCTCAATAAAAATTATTTTTAAAAAAAGCCCTTAAAAGGGCCTTTTGCGGGGCATTACCCCAAAGTAATCAGCTCTTTTAACTGTAAAAAAAATTACAAATTCCCCCCAACATTAAAACCCACCACCCACACAACCAACCCTACTCTAAAATCCACCCAATAACCCCTTAAAAAAAAAATAACACTAACCCCTTGAAGATTACCTTACCGGGAGAAGTCTTCATCCAACCGGGCCGAAGTCCTCAACGAATCCGGCAGAAGTGGTCCTCCAGATGGGCAGAAGTGGCCCTCCAGACGGGCAAAAGTCTTCATCCAGACGGCATCTTCTATCTTCATCCATCCGGCGCGGAGCGGGTCCATCTTCAAGACATCCGACGCGAAGCATCCTCTTCTTTCCACAGCGACTGAAGAATGAAGGTACCTTTAAGTGACATCATGCATGATGGCGTCCCTTCAATTCCGATTGGCTGATAGAATTCTATCAGCCAATCGGAATTAAGGTAGAAAAAAATCCTATTGGCTGATGCAATCGGCCAATAGGATTGAGCTGGCATTCTATTGGCTGATTGGAACAGCCAATAGAATGCCAGCTTAATCCTATTGGCTGATTGGATCAGCCAATAGGATTGAACTTCAATCCTATTGGCTGATTGCATCAGCCAATAGGATTTTTCCTACCTTAATTCCGATTGGCTGATATAAATCTATCAGCCAATCGGAATTGAAGGGACGCCATCTTGGATGATATCACTTAAAGGAACCTTCATTCTTCAGTTGCCGTGGAAAGAAGAGGACGCTACGCGCCGGATGGATGAAGATAGAAGATGCCGCCTGGATGAAGACTTCTGCCCGTCTGGAGGACCACTTCTGCCGGATTCGTTGAGGACTTCGGCCCGGTTGGATGAAGACTTCTCCCGTTAAGGTGATCTTCAAGGGGTTAGTGTTAGGTTTTTTTTAAGGGGGGTATTGGGTGGGTTTTAGAGTAGGGTTGATTGTGTGGGTGGTGGGTTTTAATGTTGGGGGGGGGATTTGTAATTTTTGTAATTTGTAATTTTGTTTACAGGTAAAAGAGCTGATTACTTTAGGGCAATGCCCCGCAAAAGGCCCTTTTTTTATGCTGCTTTTTTGCAGGTGTTAGACTCTCCCCGTTGATTCCTATGGGGAAATCATGCACGAGCACGTTACACCAGCTCACCGCTAAAGTAAGCAGCGCTGGTATTGGAGTGCGGTAAGGAGCAAAATTTTGCTCAATGCTCACTTCTTGTCTGGGTTGTAAAAACCCGTAATACCAGCGCTGTCTGTAAGTGAGCGGTGAGCATAAACTGCTTGTTAGCCTCTAACGCAAAACTCGTAATCTAGGTGTATGTTTTTTAATTAATGACAGACAGATCATCATATTACAGAAAGACAATAAATAGTGAGGTGTATAAACAGGAAAACCGAAAAGCATAGGAAACTGCAGTACAAAAGTGTATTTATTGAAGGAACATATAGTGAAGTACTGACCTTAAATCAATCAATCTATCTAATCCACATACAAAGAAACAAAATCAGCAGTTTTGTTCTCTTTAGTTTTCAGTGCACATAACTAAGATACTCAGAAGTTAGTGTTTGGACCCAGTAGATCTCACCTTATATCTTGGGTGACAGGATATAGGAGTGCACTCAGCACTGACTGTTTTACAGGAGGGAAATTACATTTTTTATTATACAGACCAGAAGAGGTTCCTGCATAAAAAAGGCACTAGCATTTCCTTTTTAGCACAAGGGCACCAGCTAGTGAAAACACAATACTTACTGAGAGCTGTAGTAATAAAGCATGCTATGCAGTCAATGTTGTTAACTTGTTAAAAAGCAGCAAATTATCAGATTAAAAAGCAGCAAATTATCAGATCACATTAAAAACAAAATATTCACACTAAAAAGTTCAAATATACTGCCAGCAAAATGTGGGAAGCTATAATCATTACCAGCACTCCTCACAGTCACAACAGTCAACATTGTTAATAAGTAGAAAGCTTACAGTTCACATTAAAAGTATTAATATTAACACTATTATTTAACAGAATGAGGAAAGCTATAAACCTGAACAATACCCCTTACTGTGCACTTCTTCCTCCAGTTCTTATTCTCCCCTCTTGTTTCTAGTTAAGCCTGTGCTAGTGAGAGGGTCCCAGACCGGATCACAGTAACAGCAAGTCAGTGAACATCAGACAGGGCCAGCCTTGCATCCTGCATAACTAATAATGCCAAGAAGAGTTACAAATGAGTTTTTACTTCCCTGATTGGCTCCCTCGCTAAGAGGCATCATGAGGGATGCCTTCTATTGGTCTTTTTGCTTCAGGTAGTTTTAAAGTAGTTGGACCACCAGTGGTTGGCGCTGCTGCTATTGAAGAAATGTATCCATGTTTTGCTATGGAGAGATGCAGTCCTGTATGATGCCTCTCCATAGCATTACATAGTCAAAAGAACAACTGTCTTAAAATAAAGGGTATAAGATATGGTGAGTCCATGGCTTGAGTAATTACTGTTGGGAACCAATACCCAAGCTAGAGGACATGGATAAATAGGGAGGGACAAGACAGGCAGTTCTAAACAGAAGGCACCACCGCTTGAAGAACCTTTCTCCCAAAAGGAGCCTCAGCCGAGGCAAAAGTATCAAATTTGGAAAATTTGGAAAAAGTATGTAGAAAAGACAAAGTTGCAGCCTTGCAAATTTGTTCCACAGAAGCTTCATTTTTGAAAGCCCAAGAAGAGGAAACAGCTATTGTGGAATGAGCCGCAATTCTCTCAGGAGGCTGCTGTCCAGCAGTCTCATAAGCCAAACGAATTATACTTCGTAACCAAAAAGAAAGAGTAGTAGCAGTAGCTTTTTGACCTTTACGTTTCCCAGAGAAACAGACAAAGAGGGCATAGGACTGGCGAAAATCCTTAGTTGCCTGTAAGTAGAATTTAAGAGCACGTACAACATCCAAATTGTGTAACAAATGTTCTTTGGAAGAAGAAGGATTAGGATACACAGAGGGAACAACAATTTTCTGATTGATATTTCTATTAGAAACAACCTTAGGAAGGAAACCTAACTTAGTACGAAGAACCACCTTATCAGCATGAAAATTAAGATAAGGGGAATCACACTGCAGAGTTGAGAGTTCCGAGACTCTTCGAGCAGAAGAGATAGCAACAAGAAACAAAACCTTCCAAGATAACAACTTAATGTCTATGGAATGCAACTGCTCAAATGGAGCCAGCTGTAAAACTTTAAGAACAAGGTTAAGGCTCCAAAGAGGAGCAAAAGACTTAAAGACAGGCCTGCTTTTGACCAAGGCCTGACAAAAAGATTGCACATCTGGCACATCCGCCAAACGTTTATGTATTAAAACAGATATGCAGAAATCTGACCGTTCAGGGTACTGAATGACAATCCCTTCTTCAGGCCTTCCTAAAGAAAAGATAAAATTCTAGGAATTCTAATTCTACTCCAAGAGTAGCCCTTGGATTCACACCAATAAAGATATTTACGCCATATCTTATGATAAACCTTTCTAGTAACAGGCTTGCAAGCCTGAATCATAGTCTCAATGACCAACCACGCTTAGACAGAATTAAGCGTTCAATCTCCAAGCAGTCAGCTTCAGAGAAACGAGATTTGGATGAAGGAAGGGACCCTGAATCAGGAGGTCCTTCCTCAGAGGTAGTCTCCAAGGTGGGAGAGATGACATCTCCACTAGGTCTGCAAACCAGATCGTGTGAGGCCACGCACCGACGCCCTCTCCTTTTTGATGCAAGCAATGACTTGTGGAAGGAGAGCAAACTGACTAACTTCGGCACCCCCCATTTGAGGACTAAGCTGGAAAACACCTCCGGATGGAGTTCCCACTCCCAGTTGTCTACTTCTGGAATGTGGATGGCAGATAGACAGCAATTGTGGGTCTCTATCCACTGAAGAATCTGAGTAACCTCCTTAATGGCTAAGGAACTCCGAGTTCCTCCCTGGTGATTGATAGGAAGTCAAAAAATGGGTAGTGAACTGAGCGCTGGCACTTCCGCTAAAACTCGCTTACTAAAGTCCCCTAGTGGACTATCAATTAAAGAAATAGAGTTCAGAACAGCGCCTAGATCTGTTTACCTGCTGCACTATAAAGGACCCCCTAATAAGGTCCTGGGGAGTTAAACAGTACAAAGAATTATAGGAGCGCCAATAAAGGCTAGAGTAAACTACAGGTACCTTAATATAGGTTACATAAAACAATATCACCAGTTAGATGAATCCAATAAGTTCAAAAACAATATCCCCAATCTTGATGAATCAAATAGGTTCAAAAATATAACAAAGGAAATGAGTAAAATATATCATTTTTAATAACACACACTATTTTTAAAGTATAAAATCACAGTTTATTAATACAACCTGATCAGATAACTTCACTGATCACGACTTTACTCTTAGCGTAGGGGTCACTAATAGCATAAGAAAACTAATATTCTGGTTTGTTACAGCCGATTGGAGCGACTCTGTGAAATCCTAAAAAGTGCATAAAAATGATATATGATGGTGAATTGAAATATAAAAATAATATTAATTCTTAGGTGGGTGTACAATATACACGCAAATATTGTGAGAAAAAAAGAGAAAACAAATATATTCACTTGTGAGAAAAATATGTACCAATAAATGTGTACCAAAACATGTGTACAAAAAATATATACCAAAAAATATATATATACCAAAAAATATATATATAATACGATCTAATACCGGTATGATCTGTGAATAAAATCAAAAATAAAATGTGAATTACATATGTATCAGAAAGACAAGGTGGATAACCAGAGCTGTCCTTAGCTGTTTTATCTAAGAACCAGGTCTGGTTATATCAGAAGCTGTTAGTATCCTAAACAAATTTCTGAATGCTATAAATAATCAAAATACAATATCTGCCAACATCTGGGAATGACAAAAAAGGAGATAAAAAATAGGCAATAATAAAACGATGTTTTGACAATAATAAAACCCAATTTGGTGGGAGAACAACAAAATTAAAAATAAAATAAAAAGCAAAGTCCATAGTCCAATAAATAACTAATCCAAATGACAGCCAAATAATGAAGATACTTCTTAGGTCCAAAGGTCTCCGGAAACCTGTGGAAAAAATAAAGTGCACTAAACAAAGGGCTTAAAGGGACTGAGTCTAACAGGTAATGGACTCACCCAATAAGCTGATCCTGGTGATATATGAGCCTCACAAATCTCTCCAATGTCTACGCGTTTCGGCCCTGTGATGGGGCCTTTTTCAAGACAATGTCCACCTTGTCTTTCTGATACATATGTAATTCACATTTTATTTTTGCTTTTATTCACAGATCATACCGGTATTAGATCGTATTATATATATATTTTTTGGTATATATATATTTTTTGATATATTTTTTGGTATATATTTTTTGTACACATGTTTTGGTACACATTTATTGGTACATATTTTTCTCACAAGTGAATATATTTGTTTTCTCTTTTTTTCTCACAATATTTGCGTGTATATTGTACACCCACCTAAGAATTAATATTATTTTTATATTTCAATTCACCATCATATATCATTTTTATGCACTTTTTAGGATTTCACAGAGTCGCTCCAATCGGCTGTAACAAACCAGAATAGTAGTTTTCTTATGCTATTAGTGACCCCTACGCTAAGAGTAAAGTCGTGATCAGTGAAGTTATCTGATCAGGTTGTATTAATAAACTGTGATTTTATACTTTAAAAATAGTGTGTGTTATTAAAAAGGATATATTTTACTCATTTCCTTTGTTATATTTTTGAACCTATTTGATTCATCAAGATTGGGGATATTGTTTTTGAACTTATTGGATTCATCTAACTGGTGATATTGTTTTATGTAACCTATATTAAGGTACCTGTAGTTTACTCTAGCCTTTATTGGCGCTCCTATAATTCTTTGGACTATCAATTAAAGCAATGTTTGGATGGGGTGTGTAAGAGAGCGCTCTGAGCTAAATAGGTGGAGACCACAGTATTATAGTTATAATGATATTTTAATCAAACATATTAAAAATAGACATATAAAATAGACATGTGTGAATCTATCTAAAACAATTTAAAAGGAAGATAGTCTAAAATTCTCATGGATACATTTAAAACCTATCTATATGATGTAAATGCAGTATAAAAACAATTTAAATACAATGGTGGGAATGAATGTTAATCGATGTTACAAATGCAGGTAAAATAAATGATTCATATGCAAACAGTGCAAATATTAATCCAAAATATAAAAATAAAAATTGATCCAAAATGCAGGGGTGAGTATAGTAAAGAGTGTCCAATACAAAATATAAAGTTATCCAATGACAGCAATAGTGCAAAAAAGTGTCTTAAAAAATAATAAAACAATATGTTCCAATTGGGGAAAAAAGGGGGTATCCAATCCAAAAAATGTGTGACTCCTAATAATTCATCATGTGATAAACTCAGAATTTTTTTTTTTAATATATATATATATAAACAATTGTCCAGTGGATGATCCAAATAGTTTATTCCAAATGTCTTGTGATAGTGATTAAGGATAAAACAATACCATCAGTGTGTGAAAAAATTAACAAAAATAGTGCAAAAATATGTGAGAACCTGTGAAAAAAACAAGAATAGCAAATATAAAGTAACAATCAAAATACTCTAAGGTATATGAAAATATGCTCACCAGTAAATTGACGGGTTTCGGTCTTTGGCAGATCTTTATCAAGACTTTATCCATCCACTGGATAATTGTTTATATTTTTTTTCTGGATTTTCTGAGTTTATCACATGATGAATTATTAGGAGTCACACATTTTTTGGATTGGATACCCCCTTTTTTCCCCAATTGGAACGTATTGTTTTATTATTTTTTAAGACACTTTTTTGCACTATTGCTGTCATTGGATAACTTTATATTTTGTATTGGACACTCTTTACTATACTCACCCCTGCATTTTGGATCAATTTTTATTTTTATATTTTGGATTAATATTTGCACTGTTTGTATATGAATCATTTATTTTACCTGCATTTGTAACATTGATTAACATTCATTCCCACCATTGTATTTAAATTGTTTTTATACTGCATTTACATCATATAGATAGGTTTTACATGTATCCATGAGAATTTTAGACTATCTTCCTTTTAAATTATTTTAGATAGATTCACACATGTCTATTTTATATGTCTATTTTTAATATATTTGATTAAAATATCATTCTAACTATAATACTGTGGTCTCCACCTATTTAGCTCAAAGCGCTCTCTTACACACCCCATCCAAAGATTGATAGGAAGTCACCAGCACTTGCGTTAAGTTATGAAAACTTTTTATTGGAAACACATAAAAATGAGCAATGTTTCGGGGTATAGCCCCTTAGTCATGCTATCAGGGATATACCCCAAAACGTTGCTCATTTTTATGTGTTTCCAATAAAAAGTTTTCATAACTTAATGCAAGTGCTGGTGACTTCCTATACTCCTGGACAGTCTATTGGGTTTTTTGCAGTATTCCCCGGTCACACGTGCACTTAATTTCACAGCTGTGCTGATCTCCCACCCTGGATTGTATCCCTGGTGATTGATGTAAGCCACAGATGTTATGTTGTCTGACTGGAACCTAAAAAACTGGGCTGAGGACAACTGAGGCCAGGCTAACAGAGCGTTGTAAATCGCCCTCAATTTCAAGAAGTGGATGGGAAGAGCAGATGTCCTTTAAGCCTATTCTTCTTATCTCGAGGTAGAAAATACTCTTTTCCACCCGTGATATCAGAGATAATTTCTGCCAAACCGGGTCCAAACAAGGTTTTGCCCTTGCAAGGAATTGCCAGAAGCTTGACTTTAGAGGAAATGTCCACAGACCAGGATTTCAACCATAACGCCCTGTGGGCTAGGACAGTGAAACTAGAAGTTCTAGCTCCTAGTCTAACAACCTGTAAAATGGCATCTGCAATAAAGTAATTGGCCAACTTAAGAGCTTAAATACTATCCTAAATTTCATCCAAGGAAGTCTCTACTTGAAGAGAATCAGACAAGGCATTGAACCAATAAGATGCCGCACTAGTCACTGCGGCAATACACACCACAGGTTTGCATTGGAGACCTTGATGAACATAAATCTTTATTCAAATAAGCCTCCAGCTCTTGTCCATTGGATCCTTAAAAGAGCAGCTATCCTCAATAGGAATAGTGGTTCTCTTTTCCAGAGAGGAAATGGCCCCTTCAACTTTGAGTACAGTATACCAAGGGTCTTTAATGGAGTCCTCAACAAGTAACATTTTCTTAAAAATGTGAGATGGGGAAAAAGACATCCCTGGTTTATCCCATTCCTGTGAGATAATCTCCCTAGCATGGTCCGGCACATGAAAAACCTCTGAAGTGGAAGGTTCATCAAAGAAACTATTAAGTTTACTAGATTTCTTAGGAGTGACAATGACATGGGTATTGGAGTAATCTAAAGTAACTAAAACCTCCTTTAACAATACACAAAGTTGTTCAAGCTTAAATCTGAAGGATACCACCTCAGTCTCAGAAGAACGAATTATACTGTCCGAATATGAGATTTAACCCTCAGAAAGTCCCGATATATCTTCTTCATCAGACTTATGAGAAAGGGCAACTTGGGAAGCAAAACTGAGGACAGGCACCTTACTTTCTGAATTTCTAGATTTCCTCTTGCATTTTCCCTGTAATATGGGAATGGCAGCTAATGCCGCAGATACAGATGAAGATACCTGGGCAGCAATTTCTGCTTTTAAATAAACTCCACTAGGAGTTATAGAGGAACCGCAGGGCACTGCATGTGATGCCATTGAGGCTTGGGATGTAGCAGGAGAAAGCTGAGGTATTATTTTAACAGCATCATCCGGAGAGACATTAGGTTAAAAAATGTTACCTTTATTTTGTAAGGTTTTCTTGACACATGAAGAACAAAATTGCATAGGAACTGCAATTTGTGCATCTAAACATAATAAGCATGAATTCATGAGAGCAGGCTCTTGCTCCATATCAGACATGTTGTGAAACAGTAAATAAAGTTGTACAGATAAGTGTCAAAGATTTTAATATTCAATTAAAATAAGCCAAGGAAAAAATACACTTTCAATTTTATCCCAAATTAGGATCGATCCCCAGCTAAAATTATGTGAGAAAAGTTAAGAAAAAACATTTAATAATCATCAAATAAACTTCTAAAATACCCCTCAGGCAACCCCACACCTCAATTACTGAGGTGCCTTACCGCTACCAATTAAGACCGGATCACCCATAAATGGAGAAAAACTACTTTTTCCTCAGAAACGATATGAAGTAAAGCCAGTCATGTGACTGCAACTGCGAAGCTCAAATTACTGCTGCGACACAGAGAGGCACTAAAAATAGCTTCCTGGTACAATGAGTACCAGGAATAACCGGTTTTTAAAGCCTGACAGTTTAAAATGTTACATCGTTTTATTTTAAAGCAAAGGCGGAAATGAATAAGCTGCTGAAATAGAAAATTCAGCCTTACTTACAGTTTAAACAAAAAAAATCTTTACAAGGAATCACCATAATGGGGCCCATTTATCAAGCTCCAAACGGAGCTTTTAGGCCCGTGTTTCTGGTGAGTCTTCAGACTCGCCAGAAACAGCAGTTATGAAGCAGCGGTCTAAAGACTGCTCTGATGAGGCGGACAGGAATCAGCGGAAATCAACCCGATCGAGTACGAACGGGTTGATTGACACCCCCCTGCTGGCAGCCCATTGGCTGTGAGTCTGCAGGGGTGGCGTTGCACCAGCAGCTCTTGGGAGCTGCTGGTGCAATGCTGAATACGGAGAGCGTATTGCTCTCCGCATTTAGCAAGTTCTAAAGATCTTAAGAACTAGACGAGGAAAAAGAGCAGGGAGAGGAATTCAGGCAGCAAATAACAAGAAGAAGGAATTAGAGCTAGCCAAGACTGACATTTTTAACCTTGCAGGGATTGACCTGGATAATAATGATATCCATCTTTTAAATAAGGGCCAGAATTTTGCTCCAAAATCGAAGCAAAATAAATTGGATGTTTTTGTGGATACACAAATACATAAGAAAATTTACGTTAAAACGCTATTTTCTGAAACATCCTGAAAATAGAATAATACATAACACAGAATACATACAAGCTACTGATTTAGACACTTTACAAACTCTGAATTCGCTGATGGAGGTTGGTGCAACAGGAGACACCCAATATTGCATCAGTCCAAATTCTCAGGAGAATATAGAAATGGAGGATCTGCTAAACTTATCTGTCCATGATATTAATCCTGATATTATTCATTAAAAATTTGAAGGCAAATCTTCGTTCTATCCGATTGGTGCACAAGGGGATCAGTTACCAATATTTATGAAATTAGTACTTCAAGATTTAGAGACAGTATTTAAGGATGAAGAAAAGTTAATTAATATACATAACAATAACCTGACTATCCTCAAAAGGAAATCACTTAAGAAACTTATGAAAAATAAAGATGTAGTTATACGCTCCGCCGATAAAGGCGGCGGGATAGTGATCCAGAAAAGAGAACACTATCTAGATGAGGCCTTTAGATTATTGAATGACAAACATATAGGCCTAGATTTAGAGTTTGGCGGTAGCCGTCAAAACCAGCGTTAGAGGCTCCTAACGCTGTTTTTTACCGCCCGCTGGTATTTGGAGTCAGTCAGGAAAGGGTCTAACGCTCACTTTGCAGCCGCGACTTTTCCATACCGCAGATCCCCCTACGCCATTTGCGTATCCTATCTTTCAATGGGATCTTTCTAACGCCGGTATTTAGAGTCTTGGCTGAAGTGAGCGTTAGAAATCTAACGACAAAACTCCAGCCGCAGAAAAAAGTCAGGAGTTAAGAGCTTTCTGGGCTAACGCCGGTTTATAAAGCTCTTAACTACTGTGCTCTAAAGTACACTAACACCCATAAACTACCTATGTACCCCTAAACCGAGGTCCCCCCACATCGCCGCCACTCTATTAAAATTTTTTAACCCCTAATCTGCCGCTCCGTACACCGCCGCCACTTACGTTATCCCTATGTACCCCTAATCTGCTGCCCCTAATACCCCCGACCCCTACATAATATTTATTAACCCCTAATCTGCCGCCCCCGCTATCGCTGACACCTGCATATTTTTTTTAACCCCTAATCTGCCGCTCCGTACACTGCCGCAACCTACATTATACCTATGTACCCCTAATCTGCTGCCCCTAACACAGCCGACCCCTATATTATATTTATTAACCCCTAATCTGCCACCCCCAACGTCGCCTCCACCTACCTACAATTATTAACCCCTAATCTGCCGACCGGACCACACCGCTACTATAATAGATGTATTAACCCCTAAAGCTAAGTCTAACCCTAACACTAACACCCCCCTAAGTTAAATATAATTTAAATCTAACGAAATAAATTAACTCTTATTAAATAAATTATTCCTATTTAAAGCTAAATACTTACCTGTAAAATAAACCCTAATATAGCTACAATATAAATTATAATTATATTGTAGCTATTTTAGGATTAATATTTATTTTACAGGCAACTTTTAACCAAGTACAATAGCTATTAAATAGTTAAGAACTATTTAATATCTAAAATAGTTAAAATAATTACAAAATTACCTGTAAAATAAATCCTAACCTAAGTTACAATTAAACCTAACACTACACCATCAATAAATAAATTAAATAAACTACCTACAATTACCTACAATTAAACCTAACACTACACTATCAATAAATTAATTAAATACAATACCTACAAATAACTACAATTAAATAAACTAACTAAAGTACAACAAATAAAAAAGAACTAAGTTACAAAAAATAAAAAAATATTTACAACCATTAGAAAAATATTACAACAATTTTAAACTAATTACACCTACTCTAAGCCCCCTAATAAAATAACAAAGACCCCCAAAATAAAAAAATGCCCTACCCTATTCTAAATTAAAAAAGTTCAAAGCTCTTTTACCTTACCAGCCCTGAAAAGGGCCATTTGCGGGGCCCCAAATAATTCAGCTCTTTTGCCTGTAAAAAAAACATACAATACAGCCCCCCAACATTACAACCCACCACCCACATACCCCTAATCTAACCCAAACCCCCCTTAAATAAACCTAACACTAAGCCCCTGAAGATCTTCCTACCTTATCTTCACCATGCCAGGTTCACCGATCCGTCGTCCGAAGTCTTGAACCAAGCCCAAGGGGGGGCTGGCGATCCATAATCCGGCTGAAGTCTTCTATCAAGCCGCGGCTGAAGAGGTCCAGAAGAGGCTCAATCCGGGAAGAAGAGGAGATCCGGACCGGCAACCATCTTGATCCAAGCGGCATCTTCTATCTTCATCCGATGACGAACGGCTCCATCTTGAAGACCTCCAGCGCGGATCCATCTTCTTCTTCCGACGTCCAACTGAAGAATGAAGGTTCCTTTAAGGGACGTCATCCAAGATGGCGTCCCTCGAATTCCGATTGGCTGATAGGATTCTATCAGCCAATCGGAATTAAGGTAGGAAAATTCTGATTGGCTGATGGAATCAGCCAATCAGATTCAAGTTCAATCCGATTGGCTGATTGGATCAGCCAATCAGATTGAGCTCGCATTCTATTGGCTGTTCCGATCAGCCAATAGAATGCAAGCTCAATCTGATTGGCTGATTTAATTGTAGTTATTTGTAGGTATTGTATTTAATTAATTTATTGATAGTGTAGTGTTAGGTTTAATTGTAGGTAATTGTAGGTAGTTTATTTAATTTATTTATTGATAGTGTAGTGTTAGGTTTAATTGTAACTTAGGTTAGGATTTATTTTACAGGTAATTTTGTAATTATTTTAACTATTTTAGCTATTAAATAGTTATTAACTATTTAATAGCTATTGTACCTGGTTAAAATAATTACAAAGTTGCCTGTAAAATAAATATTAATCCTAAAATAGCTACAATATAATTATTATTTATATTGTAGCTATATTAGGGTTTATTTTACAGGTAAGTATTTAGCTTTAAATAGGAATAATTTATATAATAAGAGTTAATTTATTTCGTTAGATTTAAATTATATTTAACTTAGGGGGGTGTTAGTAGAAGCGGCAGCCCTTCTGTGAACTCTAAATACCAGCGGTATTTAAAAGGTGCGGGGGAAAAAAAGCATGCGTAGCTAATGCACCCCTTTGGCCGCAGAACTCTAAATCTAGCCGTCAGGGTATTAAATTATGATCCCACAACAATAACAAAGATCTAGAGAAGATGTTGGCACAAGCTAAGAATTGATATATCATCGGTAAGGTTTATAACAACTTATAATGAGGGTGCCAACAAAATCAAAGGCATTCTCAATAAACATTGGCCAATTTTAAAAGCAGATCCTATATTGGGATCTGATATTGGAAATCTACCACTTACAACTTTTAGAAGAGGTAGGAATCTAAAAAAAGGATTTTGCACCTAGTAAATTGAGCATACACACTGTAGATAAGAACAGGGAGGGTGTACCTACCAATTGGTTAACCGGTAATAAAGGAGCTATGAAATGTGGCAAAACACAGTGTACTATGTGTGGTCACATTAATAAGTCATCAACATTCTATAACTCTGACCACTCTGAGAAATGTAATATTAAGATCAGAAGTAGCTGCAATTCCACTTTTATAGTGTACTTGTTAGAGTGTGGGTTTGGCCTATTTTATGTAGGCCGCACCAAAAGGAAGATAAAAAGGAGGCTATATGAACATGTCTATAATATTAAAGACAAACTTATCAAACATAGTGTATCTAGACACTATTTGTAATGTTATGATTGTGATCCCTCTTGCCTGAAAGTACAAGTTATCGATTGGGTCCCTCCCAAAGAAAGGGACAGGTTACTAAAATTACGTAAATTAGAGACTTATTGGATTTATAAGCTATAGTGTTTGCAACCTTTAGGACTTAACATCGATATAGACGTTGCTGCATATATGTAGCATAACTTGTAGGGTATAATGTTACTGAGATAGCGAATATCAATCTATTAGTAACACAGTATCAAGTATTCGTTGTTACATAATATTACAAAATAAAATTATCTTATAGGCTGTCAAATATAGTTCTTCTGTTTTAGGAGGTAGGGTTTTTTGTCATTAAGGGAAGCACAATATTAATGTATAAGAAAATCTTTTTAGATTTTTTAGATAAGGAAAACAATTTTTTTTACATTTTTTAAATTGATAATATTTTTATATGTTTTGTATATGTTGTGATTACTGTATTTTAAATGTAACATGTCTTTTTATATATATAGAGATCATTGGTTTAATAATATATGAAACTATCAATGCATATATTGTATATAGATCAGTATATGCTGTAACAGGTAAGGTGGATTTTACCTGTCCACTCCCCCTCACCTGATTGGTCTGTTAGTGTTTATAAAAAAAGAACGCTCTTTGCTCTTTGACAGAACATTATTATATCTTGAAAAAGCCTGATCGTAACTCGAGAGAAACACGTTGGGGTATTATCATCTGGCATATATATGCTTATATGCCGGTTGTTTAGTTGAACTGTTTTCAAAGACTATCCACGAGTGGTGTTCACAGTACCCCAAACTGGAATTCACCCTAAAGGATTTATGCTGGGTTAGCGTAAGGGTGCTTGTCAGATCTAATCCAGAAAGGAGTTCTTGTGACCCATTTGCACAGTGATCTGTGACTACATGCTAATTTTATTCACACATTCTGTGTGTTTTTATTCTATGTACAGTGCGCTTGTTCAATAAACTTCACTTGATTCGAGTGCGCTTTCTGTTCTTGTCTTGTCTGATGGGGGTTTGTAAAACAGGAGACACTCAATATCACATTAGTCCAAATTCTCAGGAGAAAATAGAAATGGAGGATCTGCTAAACTTATCTGTCGATGATATTAATCCTGATATTATTCATTCAAAATTTAAAGGCAAATCTTAATTCTATCCGATTGGTGCACAAGGGGATCGTTACCAATATTTATGAAATTAGTACTTCAAGATTTAGAGATGGTATTTAAGGATGAAGAAAAGTTAATTAATAAACATAACGATAACTTATCATCGAAAGGAAAAGGAAATCACTTAAGAAACTTATGAACAATAAAGATGTAGTTATATCCTCCACCGATAAAGGTGGCGGGATAGTGATCCAGAAAAGAGAACACTATTTAGATGAGGCCTTTAGATTATTGAATGACAAACATATAGGGTATTAAATTATGATCCCACAACACAGTATAACAAAGATCTAGAGAAGTTGTTGGCACAAGCTAAGAATGAAGGGGTACTGAATTGTGATGAATATAAATTTGTTAAAAACTTAAATCCCATAATACCTGTGTTTTACCACCTCCCAAAGGTGCACAAAGATGTAATGAATCCCCCTGGGAGACCTATTGTCTCTGGGATTGGCTCTCTTTGTGATAATCATTCTAAGTATGTTCGTTTTTACAGCCTATTGTTAAAAATACACAAGCTTATCTTAAGGATACCCAGGAGGTAATCAGGATATTTGAAGGTGAAAAATGGGAAGAAGGCCAGGACATGTTCTGGATTACAGATGTGACGTCTCTGCACTCTACACTTGCATTCCGCATTTAGTGGGTGTTAGAGCAGTAGAGACAGAACTGATTCCTGATCCGCATGTTAAAATACTAGTTGACAGTATTAGTTTTATTTTAAACCACAATTATTTTTTATTTGAGGAAAAATATTATTTACAGACTTGTGGCACTGCGATGGGGACAAAAATGTACCCTTCGTATGCCAACATTTATATGAATCCGTTTGAAAATTCTCTAATCTGGCAAAGCAACCCATTTAGTGGCAATGTCATTAAATATAAGCGTTACATTGACAATATTATCATCTTATGGAAGGGTAATGAGACAGATATCATTTAGTTTTATCAATACATTAATAATAACAAATTTACAGGCACACATTCTAACACCAAAGTGGAATTCCTCAATCTTATTCTATTTAATGATGACCAAAATAATATAGCTGTAACTAATTTTAGAAAACCAAAATAGCTTCATTGATTATTCTAGTGCTCACAAACGGAGCTAGGTAAGAAACATTGCTTATAGTCAGTATCTTAGGATGCAAAGAAACTGTACCGACGAGGAAGATTATCTAAAAGAAGCCAATATACTTGATAATACATTTTTAAACAAAGGCTAGGATGGAAAACTTCTAGAAGAAGCTAAGGAGAAAGCACTAAATAGAAATAGAGCAGACTTAATTTCATTAGATTTTAATCCTGTCAATAGAAAGAAACCCATTGATATGTCATCGGTAAGGTTTATAACAACTTATAATGAGGGTGCCAACAAAATCAAAGGCATTCTCAATAAACATTGGCCTATTTTAAAAGCAGATCCTATATTGGGATCTTATATTGGAAATCTACCACTTACGACTTTTAGAAGAGGTAGGAATCTAAAAAATGATTTAGCACCTAGTAAATTAAGGATACACACTGTAGATAAGAACAGGGAGAGTGTACCTACCAATTGGTTAACCGGTAATAAAGGAACTATGAAATGTGGAAAAACACAGTGTACTATGTGTGGTCACATTAATAACCAATGAAACAATGGGAAAAGCTCCTCTGTAGTAAAAAATCCAAATTTTATTGTGATACAGGATCAGACATAAAAACCACAACGTTTCGGGGTTAGTACCCCTTAGTCATGTGATAAAATACACTCATGACACACCTTTTTAAATAGGCTATGTAGGTAATTAACCCCTTGTGTACTCATTAGGTAAAATTAATCACAGCAATATATTTACTGCCCTCTTCTGGACAAGGGTGAAATGACATAAATTATATAAACAGATATTCAAGCCTCAAGGATATATTGTAAGGATTCCACTCCTGGTTTTCCTTTTTTTTCTTCTACAGCTCACCTTACACCTCTATTTAAGTCATGTCTCCGCCCCAAACAAGTGCTTAGTTATTAACTTCATATCAGCTAAGCTCTATGCATCCATTTCTTAACCTGTGCATTATTTCATGAATTGAAGATATTTGCTACTACAAGTTATTGGATTACAATTACCAGCAGGAACTGTTACTACAAACTGATACCCAGTGAACGAATTTATTTCATCTAAGTTACTTTTACTCTGAGGATTGGATCTTTTTCATCAGACACCTGCAAGCAGTACAAACCGGGACTTTCAAGGAATAACCGCAAGTAACATAAAATCTTAAGTTGCTGCCACACAGTTAACTGATATAATTGCTGCAATTGTTATCATATCGCTACTTCTGTTTCAATATAACTTTTTGTAACAAACCAGTTTCACTGTAACGCTACGGAACAGCTCTGACGTCATCAGCAGGGGAACTCCTGTGTACTTGACACGCCCCTGTCAGCAGCTGCAGATTTCTGTGTTCTCTCTCACTACATATTACTCGGTTACTACTACAATCAGGTTTAACGGTGGTTAGTCCACATAACTCTTGCTACCTATCTAAACAAAGGTCTCAATATTGAAATTCACTGCTTATCAATTCTGAATATTATTTCATAAAGTCTTGTACTTCATTTTCAGTTATAGTTTGGAATATTGCTACACATTAATTGTAGCTTATCACTACAAATATATACTCATACTTCAATTCATCATATATTAAAACTCACTCTGAATCATCACAGCCTATGCTGAAATAATAGTCTGTATTTCAAAGTGAAACATTCACACTTTAAGGCAGTTGAGATCCAACATAATAAAACTCATTACAGAATAACTAAGCCATTATTATGGATCCAGCCGAACTCCCACAAATTGTCTTTAACCTGTCACAAAGGGTAGACCAACTCAGCCAGGGTCTAAGAGAATTACAATTGGAAAATGAGACTTTGAGAAACGTTATAAAAGATTCCATTAATCCTAAGCTACCAGCCCAAGAGACCTCTCCTGAACCCTTTGTTGCTCCTCCAGAATATTTTCAAGGAGACAGAAATCAATACCGCCACTTTAAGAATGCTTGCCTTCTTAATTTTTCTCTCAAGCCTAGGACCTATCCAAATGATAGGGTGAAAGTTCTCTGCATGATAAGCTATTTAAGGGGAGAACCCCGTATATGGGCTGACACACTATTTGAAACTAATAATCCGGTCCTATCATCCTTTTCGGCATTTCTTGACGTCATGGATGAATTGTATAATGATACCAACCTCCAAATTACAGCTGAGAGCAAAATGAGGAAACTTAAACAAGGTTCCAGACCTGTGGAATATTACATAACTGAGTTCAAACAGTACTCCATTGACTCCCAATGGAATGCCATAGCCCTCAGAAATCAATTTAGGCTTGGTCTTTCCGATGCAGTCAAGGATGAATTAGCCAGAACAGAATTGCCAGAGACACTTGAGGCTCTTATGAAATTAAGTAGCCATATCGATAGAAGATTAAGGGAGAGAAGATCAGAACGACAATACTCAGACCAGCCATACAAAAAGGAAAAGGTTCCCAGTCCTAACCAACCTACTCTTAGGTCTACTAGTCCCAGCGGAGCTGAAGCTATGGATATCAGCATCTTCAGGGGTCCGCTATCACCGGATGAACGTATGAGAAGAAAGACCCGGGGCCTTTGCATGTATTGTGGTGATCCAGCTCACAGTCTTAAGGACTGCCCTATCATACCTCAGAAAAAGAACAGTAAGTGTAGCACTAACTTTACCTCTCAAGTAGTACTTAATAAACCACTTCACTGTTCTCTACTTTTGTCTTTACAGTGGGCAAGTAAACAGATCTCAGTCCCTGCTATCGTTGACACCGGAGCTCAAGGCAACTACATTGACAGCTCATTAGTCTCTATCAATAAAATACCACTGATCAAGAAATTGTCTCCTATTTCTCTTCGTGTTGTTGATGGCTCTGAGATTTCTTCTGGACCTATTACACATCATACCATTCCTCTTTCTGTCACAACATTAAACAATCATCATGAACATCTCTCTTTTGATGTGATTACATCTCCATTATTTCCAATTGTTCTTGGGTTGGCTTGGCTACAACTACATGAACCTCAGATCAGTTGGAAATCTTTAGACATACATTTAAACTCTCAATATTGCCAACAAACTTGTATTAGGCAGTCACTACTTTCTCTGAACCCCACTCCTGACATTCTTGTACCAATTGAATACAGTCACTTTGCTGAGGTTTTCAGTAAAAAAGAGGCTGAAACACTTCCTCCTCATCGATCCTATGACTGCCCCATAGAGTTAAAACCAGGTACAACTCCACCTATAGGACATTTATATCCTCTATGTCAATCCGAATTAGACCATCTGAAAAGCTATTTAGATGAGAATTTGAAGAAAGGATTCATTCGTCCTTCTGTCTCACCAGCTGGTGCTGGTATGTTTTTTGTCCGAAACAAGGATAACTCTTTACGCCCTATTATCGATTTTAGACAACTAAATAAGATCACCATAAAAAATCGCTACCCACTGCCACTCATTCCGGAACTCATAGAGAGACTAAGACATGCCACTATCTATACTAAATTGGATCTGAGGGGCGCATACAACCTTGTACGCATCAGAGAGGGGGATGAATGGCTCACGGCTTTTAGAACAAGATATGGGTTGTATGAATACCTAGTTATGCCTTTCGGACTCACCAACGCACCAGCAACCTTCCAATTCTTTATAAATGACATTTTTCATGATTTACTCGATATTTGTGTCATAGTTTATTTAGATGATATTCTGATTTATTCCTCCAATACTACTGACCACATCAAACACGTTAGTTGGGTTTTATCTCGTCTCCAGGTTCACCGACTTTATGCCAAACTGGAAAAATGCATTTTTCATACTACAACCATAGATTTCCTGGGTTATTCCATCAGCCCTGAAGGCATTCAAATGCAAGAAGGAAAAGTTGAGGCAGTAAAATCCTGGCCAACTCCTATGAACAGAAAAGATCTACAAAAATTCCTCGGATTCAGTAATTATTACAGGAAATTCATCCGGAATTTCTCAAGTATTTCGAAACCTCTTACCAAACTTACTAGTTCCAATTGCGTGTTCAGATGGTCGAAAGAAGCTGCTGATGCTTTCAATTTCCTCAAGGAGTCCTTTTCCTCAGCTCCTATTTTAAAGTATCCTGATCCCGATCTACAATATATATTGGAAGTGGATTCTTCGGATTATGCACTCGGTGCAGTCTTATCACAACGTAAGACACTCAAAGAACCTCTATTTCCTATCGGCTTCTTTTCAAAAATTATGTCCTCTGCAGAAATGAATTACTCCATAGGGGATAAAGAATTACTCGCCATCAAAAGAGCTTTGGAATTTTGGAGACATCTCCTAGAAAGTACATCTCATCCCATCATAATTTATACAGACCATCGTAACCTTGAGTTTCTACAGAACAACAAAACTTTATCTGGGAGACAGGTTAGATGGAGCCTCTTCTTCAGTCGTTTTGATTTCCAGATTTTGTATAGACCTGGATCGAAAAATGGAAAGGCAGATGCACTCTCCCGCAGAGATCCTAGACCCATTCCTGAATATACACCTAGTTGTATCCTACCACCCTCTAAATTCCTCGCTTCATTATCTATATCAGTTCCAGACTATGAAGCCGCCTTAGGGTTGGAAAAACAAGCACTTCTGAACTCCCTAATTAAGAAAGATGGATTATATTATCATGGTTCTCAAATTTACGTACCTGAACCACTCAGAGCACAAATTATTAAAGAACACCATGATCCTCCCTTACTTGGTCATGTAGGTATCAGACGCACTAAGGAATTAGTAAGCAGAACTTACTGGTGGCCATCCATGGAAAATTCTATCAAGCTCTACATTCAGCAATGTATTACTTGCTCAGTATCCAAACCCGAGAGAAGACCTCCCTATGGACTCCTCATGCCTTTGGACATACCCAATTCACCCTGGGCTCACATTGGTATGGATTTTATCGTAGAATTACCGCCAAGCTCTGGTTTCACCACCATTTTAGTTGTTACTGACCACTTTACTAAAATGGCACATTTCATTGCTTACCACAAGTTGCCTACTTCTTCAGAAACTGCACATTTGTTTCTGAACAACATTGTAAGGCATCACGGTTTACCGACTGTTTTGTTTACAGACAGAGGTAGCCAATTTACCTCAAGGTTTTGGAAGACACTCACTACAAGTCTGCAAATTGAACAACGGCTAAGTACTGCTTTCCACCCACAAACGAACGGACAAACTGAAAGATTGAACCAATGGCTCGAACAATACTTACGTTGCTACTGCTCATACCATCAACATAAATGGTCATCTTTTCTTGCTATGGCAGAATTGTCCTACAATAACACTATCAACAGTACCACCAATTACTCTCCCTTTTTTGCTAATTATGGGTTCAATCCTAGATTCAATTTTCAGCATTCCTCTTCTGAAAATACACCATCTGTTGACGAATTACTACAACGCCTATCTGAAAACTTCCATCATCTATCTACTAACATACAGCATGCACAAGCATCTCAGAAAAAGTATTATGACTTAAGACGTAGAGTTGCTCCAAAGTATGAAGTAGGAGACTTCGTGTGGTTGTCAACCAAAAATATCAAGTTACATCTTCCCAAGAAGAAATTGGCTAGTCTATTCATAGGCCCATTCAAGATCACTCACATAGTAAATGAGAATGCAGTTACCTTGGATCTACCTGATAATTTGGTAATACACCCTACCTTCCATGTCTCTTTACTGAAGCCTTATACGGGTCGACACCCTCCTACTCCTCTCCTTCCTCCTGATCCGGTATGCCTGGACACAAACATGTACGAAGTTCAGGATCTCTTGGATTCCAGATATTATAATGGTGAACTTCAGTATCTAGTGAGATGGAAAGGGTTTTCATCTGACGAAGACTCTTGGGAGCCTCATACTCATATTGATGCTACAAGGCTTGTTGCACGTTTCCATAGACGTTTTCCCCACAGACCAAAACATCCAGCCGTGGTCGGCTTGCTTGAGGGGGGGGACGTGTAAGGATTCCACTCCTGGTTTTCCTTTTTTTTCTTCTACAGCTCACCTTACACCTCTATTTAAGTCATGTCTCCGCCCCAAACAAGTGCTTAGTTATTAACTTCATATCAGCTAAGCTCTATGCATCCATTTCTTAACCTGTGCATTATTTCATGAATTGAAGATATTTGCTACTACAAGTTATTGGATTACAATTACCAGCAGGAACTGTTACTACAAACTGATACCCAGTGAACAAATTTATTTCATCTAAGTTACTTTTACTCTGAGGATTGGATCTTTTTCATCAGACACCTGCAAGCAGTACAAACCGGGACTTTCAAGGAATAACCGCAAGTAACATAAAATCTTAAGTTGCTGCCACACAGTTAACTGATATAATTGCTGCAATTGTTATCATATCGCTACTTCTGTTTCAATATAACTTTTTGTAACAAACCAGTTTCACTGTAACGCTACAGAACAGCTCTGACGTCATCAGCAGGGGAACTCCTGTGTACTTGACACGCCCCTGTCAGCAGCTGCAGATTTCTGTGTTCTCTCTCACTACATATTACTCGGTTACTACTACAATCAGGTTTAACGGTGGTTAGTCCACATAACTCTTGCTACCTATCTAAACAAAGGTCTCAATATTGAAATTCACTGCTTATCAATTCTGAATATTATTTCATAAAATCTTGTACTTCATTTTCAGTTATAGTTTGGAATATTGCTACACATTAATTGTAGCTTATCACTACAAATATATACTCATACTTCAATTCATCATATATTAAAACTCACTCTGAATCATCACAGCCTATGCTGAAATAATAGTCTGTATTTCAAAGTGAAACATTCACACTTTAAGGCAGTTGAGATCCAACATAATAAAACTCATTACATATATACATTTACATAGTATCAAGCAGTATAATATTTTATGCAAAAACAACATCCTTTGAAGTAATTATTTGCAAAAATCATTATTTAAAAATTTAAGAATTATATACTTAAGATAAAGTTTGTATATTTATTAGAGAAAAAGGTTATTAGATCAATACCTTTACTCAGAGAAACTTTTCACTTGAAAAATTGTCCTAATAAGATTATGTCAGTAAATGTATATATCCTTGACGCTTGAATATCTGTTTATATAATTTATGTCAGCCAATAGGATTGAGCTTGCATTCTATTGGCTGTTCCAATCAGCCAATAGAATGCGAGCTCAATCCTATTGGCTGATTGGATCAGCCAATAGGATTGAACTTCAATCCTATTGGCTGATTGCATCAGCCAATAGGATTTTTTCCACCTTAATTCCGATTGGCTGATAGAATTCTATCAGCCAATCGGAATTGAAGGGACGCCATCTTGGATTACGTCACTTAAAGGTACTGTCATTTAGTGTTAGTCATCGGATGGAAGAGGATGCTCCACGTCGGATGTCTTAAAGTTGGAGCCGCTCCGGATGGATGAAGATAGAAGATGCCGTCTGGATGAAGACTTCTGGCCGTCTGGAGGTCCTCTTCTGCCCGGATCGGATGCAGACTTCTGCCCGTCTGGAGGATCACTTCTGCCCGGTTGGGTGAAGATGTCTCAAGGTAGGGTGATCTTCAAGGGGGTAGTGTTAGGTTTTATTAAGGGGGGATTGGGTGGGTTTTAGAGTAGGGTTGGGTGTGTGGGTGGTGGGTTTTAATGTTCGGGGGGGGTATTGTTTTGTTTTTTACAGGTAAAAGAGCTGATTACTTTGGGGCAATGCCCCGCAAAAAGCCCTTTTAAGGGCTATTTGTAAATTAGTATAGGGTAGGGATTTTTATTATTTTGGGGGGCTTTTTTATTTTATTAGGGGGATTAGATTAGGTGTAATTAGTTTCAAATTCTTGTAATTATTTTATTATTTTCTGTAATTTAGTGTTTGTTTTTTTCGTACTTTAGTTTATTTAATTTAATTGTAATTAATTGTAGTTAGTTTAGGTAATTTATTTAATGATAGTGTAGTGTTAGGTGTAATTGTAACTTAGGTTAGGATTTATTTTACAGGTATATTTGTATTTATTTTAACTAGGAAGTTATTAAATAGTTAATAACTATTTAATAACTATTGTACCTAGTTAAAATAAATACAAAGTTGCCTGTAAAATAAAAATAAACCCTGAGATAGCTACAATGTAATTATTAGCTATATTGTAGCTAGCTTAGGGTTTATTTTATAGGTAAATATTTAGTTTTAAATAGGAATATTTTATTTAATTGTAGTAATTTTTTTCCGATTATTTTAAATTATATTTAAGTTAGGGGAGGTTAGGGTTAGACTTAGGTTTAGGGGTTAATACATTTAGTGTAGTGGCGGCGACGTTGGGGGTGGCAGATTAGGGGTTAATAAATGTAGGTAGGTGTCAGCGATGTTAGGGACGGCAGATTAGGAGTTAATAAAATTAAACTAGTGTTTGCAATGCGGGAGTGTGGCGGTTTAGGGGTTAATATATTTATTACAGTGGCGGCGATGTCCGGTCGGCAGATTAGGGGTTAAAATTTTTATTTAAGTGTTTGCGATGTGCGGGGGGGCCTCTGTTTAGGGATTAATAGGTAGTTTATGGGTGTTAGTGTACTTTTTAGCACTTAAGTTAAGAGTTTTATGCTACGGCGTTAGCCCATAAAACTCTTAACTACTGACTTTTAAATGCGGTAGGAGTCTTGACAGGAGAGGGTCTGCCGCTCACTTTTTCCAAGACTCGTAATACCGGCGTTAGGCAAATCCCATGGAAAAGATAGGATACGCAATTGACGTAAAGGGATTTGCGGTATGCTCGAGTCGCGGAAAAAAAAGTGAGCGGTACAACTGTACCTGCCAGACTCATAATACCAGCGGGCATTAAAAAGCAGCGTTGGGACCTCTCAACGCTGCTTTTTAACCCTAATGCAAGTGTATCTAGACACTATTTGGAATGTAATGATTGTGATTCCTCTTGCCTGAAAGTACAAGTTATCGATTGGGTCCCTCCCAAAGAAAGGGACAGGTTACAACAATTACGTATATTAGAGACTTATTGGATTTATAAGCTATAGTGTTTGCAACCTTAAGGACTTAACATCGATGTAGACGTTGCTGCATATACTGTATGTAGGAAAATGTGTAGGGTATAATGTTACTGAGATAGCGAATATCAATCTATTAGTAACACAGTATCAGGTATTCGTTGTTACATAATATTAAAAATAAAATTATATCTGATAGGCTGTCTAATATATTTCTTCGGTTTTAGGAGGCACAATATTAATGTTTAGGAAAATCTTTTTAGATATTTTAGATAAGGAAAAAAAATGTTTTACATTTTTTAAATTGATTATATTTTTATATGTTTTGTATATGTTGTGATTACTGTATTTTAAATGTAACATGTATTTTTATATACAGTTGCAAGAAAAAGTATGTGAACCCTTTGGAATTATATGGATTTCTGCACAAATTGGTCATAAAATGTGATCTGATCATCATCTAAGTCACAACAATAGACAATCACAGTGTGCTTAAACTAATAACACACAAATAATGAAATGTTGCCATGTTTTTATTGAACACACCATGTAAACATTCACAGTGCAGGTGGAAAAAGTATGTGAACCCCTAGACTAATGACATCTCCAAGAGCTAATTGGAGTGAGATGTCAGCCAACTGGAGTCCAATAAATGAGATGAGATTGGAGGTGTTGGTTACAGCTGCCCTGTCCTATAAAAAACACACACCAGTTCTGGGTTTGCTTTTCACAAGAAGCATTGCCTGATGTGAATGATGCCTCGCACAAAAGAGCTCTCAGAAGACCTACGATTAATTGTTGACTTGCATAAAGCTGGAAAGGGTTATAAAAGTATCTCCAAAAGGCTTGCTGTTCATCAGTCCACGGTAAGACAAATTGTCTATAAATGGAGGTAGTTCAGCACTGCTGCTACTCTCCCTAGAAGTGGCCGTCCTGTAAAGATTACTGCAAGAGCACAGCGCAGACTGCTCAGTGAGGTGAAGAAGAATCCTAGAGTGTCAGCTAAAGACTTACAAAAGTCACTGGCAAATGCTAACATCACTGTTAGCGAATCTACAATATGTAAAACATTAAACAAGAATGGATATCATGGGAGGATACCACAGAGGAAGCCACTGCTGTCCAAACAAAACATTGCTGCACTTTTACAGTTTGCACAAGAGCACCTGGATGTTCCACAGCAGTACTGGCAAAATATTCTGTGGACAGATGAAACCAAAGTTGAGTTGTTTGGAAGAAACACACAACACTATGTGTGGCGAAAAAGAGGCACAGCACACCAACATCAAAACCTCATCCCAACTGTGAAGTATGGTGGTGGGCGCATCATGGTTTGGGGCTGCTTTGCTGCGTCTGGGCCTGGACGGATTGCTATCATTGAAGGAAAAATGAATTCCCAAGTTTATCAAGACATTTTGCAGGAGAACTTAAGGCCATCTGTCTACCAGCTGAAGCTCAACAGAAGATGGGTGTTGCAACAGGACAATGACCCAAAGCATAGAAGTAAATCAACAACAGAATGGCTTAAACAGAAGAAAATACGCCTTCTGAAGTGGCCCAGTCAGAGTCCTGACCTCAACCCGATTGAGATGCTGTGGCACGACCTCAAGAAAGCGATTCACACCAGACATCCCAAGAATATTGCTGAACTGAAACAGTTCTGTAAAGCGGAATGGTCAAGAATTACTCCTGACCGTTGTGCACGTCTGATCTGCAACTACAGGAAACGTTTGGTTGAAGTTTTTGCTGCCAAAGGAGGTTCAACCAGTTATTAAATCCAAGGGTTCACATACTTTTTCCACCTGCACTGTGAATGTTTACATGGTGTGTTCAATAAAAACATGGCAACATTTCATTCTTTGTGTGTTATTAGTTTAAGCAGACTGTGATTGTGTATTTTTGTGACTTAGATGATGATCAGATCACATTTTATGACCAATTTGTGCAGAAATCCATATCATTCCAAAGGGTTCACATACTTTTTCTTGCAACTGTATATGGAGATCATTGGTTTAATAATATATGAAACTATCAATGTATGTATTATATATAGATCTGTATATGCTGTAACAGGTGAGGTGGATTTTACCTGTCCACTTCCCCTCACCTCACCTGATTGGTCTGTTATTGTTTATAAAAAAGAGCGTTCTTTGCTCTTAGACAGACCATTATTATCTCTTGAAAAAGCCCGGTCGTAACTCGGGAGAAACGCATTGGGGTATTATCATCTGGCATATATATGCTTATATGCTGGTTGTTCTGTTGAACTATTTTCAAAGACTATCCACAAGTGGTGTTCATAGTACCCCAAACTGGAATTCACCCTAAAGGATGTACGCTGGGTTAGCGTAAGGGTGCTTGTCAGATCTAATCCGGAGAGGTGTTCTTGTGACCCATTTGCACAGTGATCTGTGACTACATGCTGATTTTATTCACACAGTCTGTAAGTGTGTTTTTATTCTATGTGCAGTGCGCTTGTTCAATAAACTTCACTTGATTCGAGTGCGCTTTCTGTTTTTGTCTTCTATGTTAGTCTCACACATGCTACAGTGCCTGCTTCATGTCCCAGTGTAACCCATACAACAGGATTATCTATGTCTCAATAAAAAAGCAGTGTCTTTTAATTTAAGTGCATGGTCTCCCCATCTGGAAGAAAAAACACTTACCTGCTCCACTGTCCGGCATGTAGACAGTTACTAGGTATGAGAATACACAGTTCTTCCCAGAGACCTTTGAAAAGGAAAAAACAGAGTAGCCAACTCTGGCTTTCTAAACTAGGGCAGCAATTGTTAGGAAAATGCAGTAAGTACCTCTTTACAAGTTCCTAACTGTTTTAAAGCCACCAATAACCGACTGCAAGGAATGACGTGGAATACGGCTATACCCCAAAACTTGCTAGTAGATGAAATCAAAAATTTTCTTCAGACACCAAAACTTCACGTCCTTCATGCACCAAAGGCAAACAGAATGACTGGTGGTTGTAGGTAAGGGAGTGATACTTAGCAGTTTAACCGTGGTGCTCTTTGCCTCCTCCTGCTGGCCAGGAGTGATATTCCCAACAGTAATTACTCAAGCCGTGGACTCACCATATCTTAGGAAAGAAATTACCATATGCATTTCCAAGTACTAATGAGAGATAAGCTCTGACTAAGGGCGTACCCAAAATTTCACTGAATGACTAGAAAAGAGGTGGGTTTTATCACAGATAAAAAAAATCTTGCACAGGAAGTAATAGGGGCAATGCTCAATAGCGGTTGATGCTGCTGCTTACCTTGTTTTACTGGCTTAACTTGCTGCCTTGGAGATACACAGAGATTTGTAAGACAAAATTATTCATGGGAAACTCTTTATACGGGAAGAGCAAACAAAATTGGGCCTAACATTCACTTCCAGATTTGTGCACACACTCTTATATGACAGTGAAAAGAATTTTGATTGAAAAAGCTGAACTCTCATATGGGTATTTGGTAATGTATGGCGATATTTATAATTTAATTATTCTTTGTTGCTGTAGCTTAATTGAAGCTGGTGATTTAAAAGGGTATTTGGCATATTAAATTTATATTAAATAGACCAGTGTATTCCATATATTAAATATATTGGTGCTAAGTAACTTTATTATTAGGAAAGGTTTTGTATTCCATATTTTTAAATTCAGTTTCATTTATTGTAAATCTCTTAAGAACTGCCCATAAATTGGCTATTGTGTTTATAATATACAAATTATGGTTGATTATTTAAAGTATTATAAGATTATATTGGGTTGAAAATAGTGAATTATATTTCCCTGGAAATTCCATTAGACTTACTGAATTTGAGCTAAGATTCTTATTATAACATTGCGATATATTTAGTTAATCAAATGTTGTTAAATCATTCATCCATATTTGGGCATTGGATTAATGTCATAAATTGTTCTAGTATAATTTATGTGTGATATTTAATAAGCGATTCATTTGGAGTTAAGGTTAATTTATAGAAATATTGTGTCCATACTACTGAGGTACCAGACGATTTATTAAATATTTTTATAGCTTGCTTTATATAGAATATTGTAACAACTAGACATATATAATTGCTCATAATCAATACACTATTTCCTGCATAAATATTTTCAATGTGTATATAAAGTTTAACTGGTCAGAAATAAGGATTAATTTAATTTGGGATTAAATATTAATGTTCATAATAATTTTATTATCCTAATTTCTAGATCTCATTAGCATTTTGGAATACACTACAGAGATTATATAACGTTTCACTGGAGTGTATTGACAAATTCCACTATATTAATTGGAGACATTGCTGACGATAATTTTATGATCGATTATTAATATTCATAATTCCATTACAAAAAAAAAATATATTGTTAAGTATAAATATATAACATGTTGGAGGTTATTGCTTAGATAGAATTAAATAATATTGAAACCTAGGATATCTAACAATCATAATTTACCTCAGTCTGGTACAGATATTGCTGAGGGATGCAGTATGTGACAGTTTTTAACATCTTATAAAAGAACAAATAAAAATAATAAAAAGTAAATAAATAAAATCACTGTACCATGTAGTACTTTAGCTATTAGTTGCTCACTTTTCACATATTGTTAACATCTCTTACTGGTTTTAGGGATCCAGTCTTATAACATGGCATACAGGAGGGCACCATCAGCAAAGCATGTTCACATATAGTAAAACATCCAATCTCTCACCTCTGGAACTTGAAACGGGCTTGCTCTGTCAAAACTTCTTTCACCGGCCTATGTAAGTGCTGTTTCGGCAGTCTCCAATATGAGTATCCTGCAACATTCATGAAACATGCGTCCTAGTAATGTTTCTCTATGATTCAGCTACTGATTATATATATGGGAATCAAGATTAAAAAAAAAATTATAAATGTATTAATTCATATATATAGGAATGTCTTTCCATAAGGTAGGGAGCGTCCACATCTTCATTTCTTACTGTTGGGAAATAAAACACCTGGCCACCAGGAGGAGGCAAATACACCCCAGATAAAGGGATCCAGTCTTATAACATGGCATACAGGAGGCCACCATCAGCAAAGCATGTTCACATATAGTAAAACATCCAATCTCTCACCTCTGGAACTTGAAACGGGCTTGCTCTGTCAAAACTTCTTTCACCAGCCTATGTAAGTGCTGTTTCGGCAGTCTCCAATATGATTATCCTGCAACATTCATGAAACATGCGTCCTAGTAATGTTTCTCTATGGTTCAGCTACTGATTATATATATGGGAATCAAGATTACATTTTTTTTATAAATGTATTAATTCATATATATAGGAATGTCTTTCCATAAGGTAGGGAGCGTCCACATCTTCATTTCTTACTGTTGGGAAATAAAACACCTGGCCACCAGGAGGAGGCAAAGACACCCCAGCTAAAGGCTTAAATATCCCTCCCACTTCCCCTATCCTCCCAGTCATTCTTTGCCTTTCATCACTAGAGGAGGATGGCAGAGAAGTGTCAGAAGATTTTGTATAGTCCTGTAATGGGTATGTTCCCTTCAAGAGAGGACTGGAGTTTTAAGTAATCATATAAACCTCTCAGTGAGAGTATTGATGAAAGTTAGAGTCTGGGGATGCAGGGAAAGTTTTTCTGTAAACCCATCCAGACTGTCGACTAACAACTCCTGAGCAATCAGTGTTGACGAGTTTCACTGCTTGCTGTTACACACTCAGGTCCCTGTCAGAGCGTCGCTGCAAGACTGTCACACTTGAGAGGCTGTATCTGTTCCATAGCGTGAATCATCGAGGGTAAGACCACTTTATTATATATTGCAGGGGATCTAATATAGGGTCATAGTGTGGCTCCTTTATACCTCAATAGGATCAAGGGTTAACATTTCCTTCAGGGATATTATTTGGAACAGTTTTAGGGATTTTTATGTACTGCTTTCACTTTGTGAGGGTTTGAGCTCATAAGACTGAGTGCTTTTGGCTTGGAACAAAAAGGTTTCACTTTCGATTTTGAACAAATATCCTGAATCATGATTTCCAGGCTACCAAATTTTAAAGGATTTGCGCAGCTTATATTAGCTTAGCACCCTTTTTCATGGTGGGGGAAGTCCTGTCTTGCGCACCACGTGACCTGGAGCGGTCTCTTTTACTTTCTTACGATCCTGCTGCAGACATCGCTCCTTGAGGAGAGCATTTTCATTCATAGCCTGTCTGGGTCTAGGAGGTGGTGAGTGCCACAGCCATTGGGAATATAAAGGTGCCGTTTTATATATAAAGCGCTTTATTTTATTCAGTTTTTTATTCCATCTGTGAGAGTACATACCAAAGCTATGAAGGACTCTGATACTACATTAGAAGGTTCCGCTCCTTTTGTTGTGAATAATAATACCTGTTTATACTGTGAGGAGGCTATAGTTTGTCTGCCTGCTCAATTTTGTTCCATTTGCCTAGGCACTGTTTTAAAGTCTAAAATGGGAGCTAAGTCTGCTAATATACATAGTGCAATTCGTCTCTCTAAGCCATCAACCTCTCAGAGAGATTACTACCCTTTCTACTCAAACCGCTTCACATGCAGACCCCCTCGGCACAATTAATTCTCCATCTGGAGGGGGTCTTTTTCCTGTGGACTTTACTGCACAGCTACAATCGGTGCTGTCTGCGGCCCTGAGTGCCCTACCTATCTCTGGGAAATGCAAGAGAAAGGTCAAACATAGTTCTCCTGACTTAGAGTCATCTAAATTTCTGTTGAATCTAGCTTGTATGTCCCATCTATCCGAGGATGAGTTAACCTCTGTAGCTTCAGAGGGTGAACTTTCTGAGTCAGAGACTTCTGTAACTAAATCTCCTCCCATGGAGGAACCCTCCTTTAGATTTAAAATTGAACATTTGCGTTTTTTTGCTAAAGGAGGCCCTGTCCACTTTAGAGGTTCCAGAGGCTAAGCTACCTAAGATCCCTAAGTTAGACAGGGTTCATGAAGACAGAAAGTTCCAGTTCGTATGGCGAACATTATTAGTAACGAACAGGAAAGAATCAGAACTTTCTTTTGCTCCTCGTCAACCTTTAAGAAATTATTTTCTGTCCCTGACTTTCAATTGGAACTGTGGGGTTCCATCCCTAAGGTGGATGGCACCATTTTGATGCTCGCTAAGCGTACTACTAGTTCTTCTTTAAGAGAGCCTATGGACAAAAAGTTGCAAACTTTTCTGAGGAAAATGTTCCAACACACAGGATTTTTATTCCAACCGGCGGCAGCTGTAGCCGCAGTTTCTGTAGCAGCTACCTACTAGTGCGACTCTCTGTCTGAACTTATTGAGGTGGAATCTCCCCTTGAGGATATTTAGGAGAGAAATAAGGCTCTGAGAGCTGCTAACTCCTTCATTTGTCATGTAAATATGCAGATTATACGCCTAAATGCAAAGGCTTCAGGTTTTCGTGGTCCTAGCCCGCCGGGCTCTCTGGTTGAAGTCTTGGTCTGCGGATATTACTTCTAAATCCAGACTCCTTTCTGTTCCCTTCAAGGAGAAGATATTATTCGGTCCAGGGCTGGACTCCATTATTTCTACGGTTACTGGAGGGAAGGGTGCCTTCCTACTACAGGATAAGAGACCTAAGGGATGGCAATCATCTAATTTTCGTTCCCAACAATCTCAACCTTCATCCAAGCCCAAGCAGCCCAAGAGTAATTAGAAGCCGGCTCAGTCCTGGAACAAGTCCAAACAGACAAAGAAGCCCGCCGAGAACAAATCGGCATGAATAGGCAGCCCCTGATCCGGGATCAAAAACGAGTAGGGGGCAGATTTTCGCTTTTCTCAGACGCATGGTTTCAGGATGTTCAGGATCCTTGGGTTCTGGAGATCATATCTCAGGGATACCGGGTAGGATTCAAATCTCATCCGCTCACGGGCAGATTCATACTCTCCAGACTGTCTACAAGACCAGAAAAGAGGACTGCCTTTTTAGGTTGCATTCACGATCTATCCTCTTTAGGAGTAATTGTCCCGGTCCCTACATCAGAAAGAGGTCTGAGGTTCTATTCAAACCTCTTCGTGGTTCCCAAAAAGGAGGGAACTTTTCATCCAATTCTGGACCTGAAGTGCCTAAACAAGTTTCTGAGTGTCCCCTCTTTCAAAATGGAGACAATACGGTCAATTCTTCTCCTGGTTCAGGAAGGACAGTTTATGACCACCATAGACCTGAAGGATGCATACCTTCATGTTCCGATACACAAAGAACATTTTCAGTTCCTGAGGTTTGCCTTTCTGGACCAGCACTTCCAGTTCATAGCACTTTTGTTTGGATTAGCTGCTGCTCCAAAGAGATTTACGAAGGTTCTGGGGGCTCTTCTAGCGGTTGCCAGAACAAGAGGTATTGCAGTAGCACCTTACCTGGAAGATATCTTGGTACAAGCACCATCTTTTCATCTAGCAAGGGAGCACTCGGAATAACTTCTCAGTCTTCTTCGATCACATGGATGGAAGATAAACTTGGAAAAGAGTTATCTTACTTCAAATACCAGGGTGAATTTCCTGGGTACAGAGATAGACTCTATATCCATGAATATCTTTCTAACAGATCAGAGATGTTGCAAGCTAACATCAGCATATCCAGCCCTCCAGGCCTCCTTAAGATCTTTGGTGATCCAGTGTATGGAGGTGATTGGACTCATGGTGTCTTGTATGAACATCATTCCCTTTGCCAGATTCCATCTCAGACCCTTACAGCTATGCATGCTGAGGCAATGGAACAGTGACCATTCCGATCTGTCCCGACAGATAGTAATGGGCAGCCTGTTGAGAGATTCACTCTCTTCTTGGCTCTGTCAAGATCATCTGTCCCAAGGCTTCTTGAGACCGTCCTGGGAGATTGTGACTACGGACGCAAGTCTATCCAGCTGGGGAGCCTTTTGGGGTGCCAGGAGGTCACAAGGGCTGTGGACTCAGGAGGAGTCCTCTCTTCCGATCAATATCTTGGAACCCCAGGCAATCTTCAATGCTCTGAAAGCTTGGCCCCTTCTGGGTTTGTCCTAGTTTATCAGATTCCAATCAGACAATATCACTTCGGTTGCCAACATCAATCTTCAGGGAGGAACGAGAAGTTTGTTAGTGATGAGAGAAGTATCTCAAATTCTAGAATGGGTTTAGGCCCACAATTGTATGCTGTCAGCGATCCACATTCTGGGTGTGGACAATTGGGAAGCAGAGTTACTCAGCAGGCAATCCTTTCACCCAGGGGAATAGTCTCTCCACCCCAAGGTATTTGCAGAGATATGCAGCAGATGGGGGACACCGGAGATAGACCTTTATAGCCTCCCATCTAAATGCCAAACTACCCAGGTACGGGTTGAGATTGAGGGATTCTCAAGCAGAACTAATAGATGCTCTAGCCGTTCCTTGGAGGTTCAGACTCATATATCTGTTTCCTCCATTACCTCTTCTTTCTTGGTGGTGGCCCGGATCAAGCAGGAACAAGCATCAGTGATTCTAATTTCTCCATCCTGGCCACAAAGGACTTTGCGGATCTGGTGCTACAGGGTTCATTTCTACATCAAAATCTAGATTCTCTGAGGTTGACTGTGTGGAGATTGAATGCTTAGTCTTAGCCAAGAGAGTTTTCAATGAGAGTGTCATCTAGGCTGGGTGATAGTAGGCGATGTATCCTTGAATAGTATGCGTACGTCATCTGAGAGCCACTCCTTCAAAACTTACATATTAGGAAATGGACGTGCATCCCACTTCAAACAGTGCTCTCATCATTATGAAGTAAGGGAGAAGCCTCCTGACATCATCCAAATACCCGATGTTACTCCTATACTTTGTGACGACAATCTGGGTACCACAATGTTTTGCAAATTCTTCTTGGTTAACAGGCCCTGAATTCCTGCTGAATCATCCAGAAGAAACCAAAGCTGATGTCTTCAGTCTTCTAGAACCTGACAACGATCCAGAGTTTTGTCCTGAAGTAAAACCCCTCGTCACCAGAACTGAACAAAGACTCGTCTTGTCAACGCTTTGAACGTTTCTCCAAGTGGACAAGGCTTGTACATACCATTGCAAGGTTAGTCCACATTGCACACTACTTTCACACAAAGCCCACAGATGCTCACTGTCATGGTTGGCACGTGTGCCAAATATTTCTTTCTGCAAAGGATATTGCTGAAAGTGAACTGTTCATAATACGCAGTGTACAACATGATGTCTTTGGCTCAGAAAGTAAATGTATCCGTGACAAGAGGGGCATTCCAAAAAACAGTCCAATAGCTAACCTGAACCCATTCATTGACGACGATGGCATGTTAAGTGTTGGAGGACAATTAAACAAGGCTAAGTTGGGAGGTCAAGAACAGAATCCTCTCATTATACCTGCTCGCAATAATATCACCACTTTGCTCATACGGCACTACCATGAAGGGGTTAAGCACCAAGGTAGACATTTCACAGAGGGTGCCATAAGAGCTGCAGGCCTTTGGATTATAGGAGCAAAAAGACAGATTACAGCTACACTGCATAGCTGTGTTCAGTGCCGTAAACTAAGAGGTAAACATCAGCAACAGCAAATGTCAGATTTGCCAGCTGACAGGTTAAGTACTGACCCACCTTTCACTCATGTTGGTTTGGATGTCTTTGGACCATGGATGATAACAGCCCGCAGAACTTGAGGTGGCCAAGCAAATAGCAAATGATGGGCAGTGCTGTTCACTTGCATGAGTGTGCGTGCAGTAGACATTGAAGTAATAGAATATATGGATGCCTCAAGTTTCATAAATGCTCTAAGGCAATTTCTTGCCATCAGAGGACCAGTCAAAACATTAAGATCTGACTGTGGAACTAATTTTGTTGGAGCCTGTCGAGAGTTACATCTCAACTCTAGGCCAATTCAAGACCTTTTAGCTGAAAAGGGCTGTACATGGATTTTTCAATCCTCCTCATTCTTCCCATATGGGTGGCTCTTGGGAGAGAATGATAGGTATCACACGTAAAATACTGGACTCCATGCTTATGGACTTGAAATCCACAAGACTCACCCATGAGATTCTAACCACCTTCCTGACAGAAGCATCTGCCATAATCAATTCAAGACCACTTGTTCCAGTGTCTGTAGATCCAGAGGCCCCAACTCTCCTCTCTCCAGCTACTCTTCTTACCCAGAAGCTTGGGTCTGTTCCTGTTCCCCCTGGATACTTTAAAACAGGAAATCTGTGCTACCATCAGTGGAAGCGAGTACAACACCTTGCCAACTGCTTCTGGAATTGTTGCAAGATGGAGTATCTCTATACTCTGCAAGGACGCAAGAAATGGCAACGTCTAATCCCATCAAAATTCTAAACATCAAGGTTGGAGATCTCATTCTCCTCAAGGACCAGCAAGCTGAAAGAATCGAATGGCCCATGGGACTGATTGTAAAGAGCATTCCTAGTGATGATGGAAAGGTGCGTAAGGTGGAGGTGAAAGTTGCAAGACAAGGGACTATAAAAACTTTCATCAGACCGATCACAGAACTTATCTTGCTCTTGCCCTTTGGAGACTGAGCCTACTTATGTATGCTGTCGGATTCTTCCTGTGACTTCAAGATGGAAGTATCTTGAACTTTAATTGACACAACTTGAAGTCTTATATTATTGTTGTTCTTGCATTATACGTATGTTCTCCTTATATCTTTCAGGTAGACATGTGCGATTCGTTTCGGATCGATTCGGAAATTCAGAAAATTCTGTAAATTCGGAGATTCAGATCGATTCGAATTTCCGAATTAAAATAGTGCCGAATCTACTGAATAAATCAAATTAGTTTGGATTTATTCAGTAAATTTGGATGGCCATGGATTATACTAGTATTGTACAGTATATTAGGTTATATCACTCTGCTATGGGTTACACCTAATATACAGTACATAATACTAGTCTAATACACAGCATATCCCACCTAACACATACCAAAATTCCGAATTTCCGAACCGAACCAAATCGAACCAAATCCAGCCGAATTTATTCTAATCCGAATGAATCCGAAACGAATCCGAAATGAATCCATTCAAATTTTTCCGAATTCGAATTGATCTGAACCGAAATTCAAAAAAATCCGAATCGATCCGAACCGAAACAAATTTTTTGATCATGCACCAGTCTACTTTCAGGTCTTCAAGACATCTCTGCAAATTACATTGTTATGCATAACTTCCGTTATGATTTAAATAGTGACATTTACTATGCCAGATGGGGAGTGTGCTGCGTCAATGGGGCATAGAATATTACATAGCCTCTGTTAATATTCATGTTGTTATAGTTAAGAAATTATGGCCTAGATTTGGAGTTTGGCGGTAGCCGTGAAAACCAGCATTAGAGGCTCCTAACGCTGGTTTTAGGCTACCTCCGGTATTTGGAGTCACTCAAAAAAGGGTCTAATGCTCACTTTTCAGCTGCGACTTTTCCATACCGCAGATCCCCTTACGTCAATTGCGTATCCTATCTTTTCAATGGGATTTTTCTAACTCCGGTATTTAGAGTCGTGTCTGAAGTGAGCGTTAGAAATCTAACGACAAAACTCCAGCCGCAGAAAAAAGTCAGTAGTTAAGAGCTTTCTGGGCTAACGCCGGTTCATAAAGCTCTTAACTACTGTACTCTAAAGTACACTAACACCCATAAACTACCTATGTACCCCTAAACTGAGGTCCCCCCACATCGCCGCCACTCGATTTAATTTTTTTAACCCCTAATCTGCCGACCGCCACCTACGTTATGTCCTTATGTACCCCTAATCTGCTACCCCTAACACCGCCGACCCCTATATTATATTTATTAACCCCTAACCTGCCCCCCACAACGTCGCAGCCAGCTACCTACAATAATTAACCCCTAATCTGCCGACCGCAAAGAGCCGCCACCTACATTGTAGCTATGTACCCCTAATCTGCTGCACCAAACACCGCCGACCCCTATTTTATATTTATTAACCCCTAATCTGCCCCCCACAACGTCGCCTCCACCTGCCTACACTTATTAACCCCTAATCTGCCGAGCGGACCGCACCGCTATCATAATAAAGTTATTAACCCCTAATCCGCCTCACTAACCCTATAATAAATAGTATTAACCCCTAATCTGCCCTCCCTAACATCGCCGACACCTAACTTCAAACATTAACCCCTAATCTGCCGACTGGAGCTCACCGCTATTCTAATAAATTTATTAACCCCTAAAGCTAAGTCTGACCCTAACACTAACACCCCCCTAACTTAAATATAATTTAAATCTAACGAAATAAATTAACTCTTATTAAATAAATTATTCCTATTTAAAGCTAAATACTTACCTGTAAAATAAATCCTAACATAGCTACAATATAAATTATAATTATATTATAGCTATTTTAAGATTAATATTTATTTTACAGGTAACTTTGTATTTATTTTAACCAGGTACAATAGCTATTAAATAGTTAAGAACTATTTAATAGCTAAAACAGTTAAAATAATTACAAAATTACCTGTAAAATAAATCCTAACCTAAGTTACAATTAAACCTAACACTATACTATCATTAAATTAATTAAATAAAATACCTACAATTACCTACAATTAAACCTAACACTACACTATCAATACATTAATTAAATACAATACCTAAAAATAACTACAATGAAATAAACTAACTAAAGTACAAAAAATAAAAAAGAACTAAGTTACAAAAAATAAAAAAATATTTACAAACATAAGAAAAATCTTACAACAATTTTAAACTAATTACACCTACTCTAAGCCCCCTAATAAAATAACAAAGCCCCCCCCCAAAAAAAAATGCCCTACCCTATTCTAAATTACTAAAGTTCAAAGCTCTTTTACCTTACCAGCCCTGAACAGGGCCCTTTGCGGGGCATGCCCCAAAGAATTCAGCTCTTTTTCCTGTAAAAAAAAACATACAATACCCCCCCAACATTACAACCCACCACCCACAAACCCCTAATCTAACCCAAACCCCCCTTAAATAAACCTAACACTAAGCCCCTGAAGATCATCCTACCTTGTCTTCACCATACCAGGTTCACCGATCGGTCCTGGCTCCAAAATCTTTATCCAACCCAAGCGGGGGCTGGCGATCCATCATCCGGCGGCTGAAGAGGTCCAGAAGAGGCTCCAAAGTCTTCATCCTATCCGGGAAGAAGAGTAGATCCGGACCGGCAACCATCATCTTCCAAGCGGCATCTTCTATATTCATCCGATGAGGACCGGCTCCATCCTGAAGACCTCCACCGCGGACCCATCTTCATCCGGCGACGTCCAACTGAAGAATGACGGTTCCTTTAAGGGACATCATCTAAGATGGCGTCCCTCGAATTCCGATTGGCTGATAGGATTCTTTCAGCCAATCGGAATTAAGGTAGGAATATTCTGATTGGCTGATGGAATCAGCCAATCAGAATCAAGATCAATCCGATTGGCTGATCCAATCAGCCAATCAGATTGAGCTTGCATTCTATTGGCTGATCGGCCCCCGCTTGGGTTGGATGAAGATTTTGGAGCTAGGACCGATCGGTGAACCTGGTATGGTGAAGACAAGGTAGGATGATCTTCAGGGGCTTAGTGTTAGGTTTATTTAAGGGGGGTTTGGGTTAGATTAGGGGTATGTGGGTGGTGGGTTGTAATGTTGGGGGGGGGTATTGTATGTTTTTTTTTACAGGCAAAAGAGCTGAATTCTTTGGGGCATGCCCCGCAAAGGGCCCTGTTCAGGGCTGGTAAGGTAAAAGAGCTTTGAACTTTAGTAATTTAGAAAAGGGTAGGGCATTTTTTATTTTGGGGGGCTTTGTTATTTTATTAGGGGGCTTAGAGTAGGTGTAATTAGTTTAAAATTGTTGTAAGATTTTCCTTATGTTTGTAAATATTTTTTTATTTTTTGTAACTTAGTTCTTTTTTATTTTTTGTACTTTAGTTAGTTTATTTCATTGTAGTTATTTGTAGATATTGTATTTAATTAATGTATTGATAGTGTAGTGTTAGGTTTAATTGTAGGTAATTGTAGATATTTTATTTAATTAATTTAATGATAGTGTAGTGTTAGGTTTAATTGTAACTTAGGTTAGGATTTATTTTACAGGTAATTTTGTTATTATTTTAACTAGGTAACTATTAAATAGTTATTAACTATTTAATAGCTATTGTACCTGGTTAAAATAATTACAAAGTTACCTGTAAAATAAATATTAATCCTAAAATAGCTATAATATAATTATAATTTATAGTGTAGCTATATTAGGATTTATTTTACAGGTAAGTATTTAGCTTTAAATAGGAATAATTTATTTAATAAGAGATAATTAATTTTGTTAGATTAAAATTATATTTAAGTTAGGGGGGTGTTAGTGTTAGGGTTAGACTTAGCTTTAGGGGTTAATACATTTATTAGAATAGTGGTGAGCTCCAGTCGGCAGATTAGGGGTTAATAATTGAAGTTAGGTGTCGGCGATGTTAGGGAGGGTAGATTAGGGGTTAATACTATTTATTATAGGGTTAGTGAGGCGGATTAGGGGTTAATAACTTTATTATAGTAGCGCTCAGGTCCGGTCGGCAGATTAGGGGTTAATAAGTATAGGCAGGTGGAGGCGACGTTGTGGGGGGCAGATTAGGGGTTAATAAATATAATATAGGGGTCGGCGGTGTTAGGGGCAGCAGATTAGGGGTACATAGGGATAATGTAAGTAGCGGCGGTTTACGGAGCAGCAGATTAGGGGTTAATAATAATATGCAGGGGTCAGCGATAGCAGGGGCGGCAGATTAGGGGTTAATAAGTGTAAGGTTAGGGGTGTTTAGACTCGGGGTACATGTTATAGTGTTAGGTGCAGACGTAGGAAGTGTTTCCCCATAGCAAACAATGGGGCTGCGTTAGGAGCTGAACGCGGCTTTTTTGCAGGTGTTAGGTTTTTTTTCAGCTCAAACAGCCCCATTGTTTCCTATGGGGGAATCGTGCACGAGCACGTTTTTGAGGCTGGCCGCGTCCGTAAGCAACTCTGGTATCGAGAGTTGCATTTGCGTTAAATATGCTCTACGCTCCTTTTTTGGAGCCTAACGCTGACATTATATGGACTCTCAATACCAGAGTTATTTTAAAGGTGCGGCCAGAAAAAAGCCAGCGTTAGCTACGCTGGTCCTTACCGACAAAACTCTAAATCTAGCCGTATATATTTTTATGCCATTTTTCTCAAGGCTTCCCTATGTTTATTCTGTACTGCCAACTAGTGACCTTTATTGGTAACGCTCCTGTTTTCTATAGTATCTTACCTCTGACCTATTATGCATTTCCTTTTTGTGTATTGCTCCGCCCTTGTAGTTTGATGATGTTTTCCTGTGTCATGGCTGCAGCTAACAGGCCTCATGTAACAAGCACTCATGTTAATTACATTGCAAGCTACCATCAGTATCAACTTTTGACCGCTTAAATACTGTAACCATTCATTCATCTGCTGTATTTTATTATCTGCTGTAACCTGATATTCAGAATAAAGCAACTTTGTGGATGAACAAGGTATTGGTGAGTTCAGCTATCTGACAAGGATTGTCTGCAGTGATTGTATCTTCTTATACAGGCCAGGCATAGAGGTCTCAGCAAGGGATAGATCATTATTACAACTGAGTCAGAATAATTATGATGAGTGTAACTATACTTTGTAATGCATTTTTTATGTGTTTTGCTAAACAGTTAACGACAGCTCTGTGGTCGTGCTAAACCGCCGAGCGTTAACATTGCTCTCAAATGATCGCATGTATTTTCAACTTGTAATATGAGTGTAATTTAACCTGTGTGCAAACAAAAACCCAATATCACTCACGCACAAAAATTTGCACTCCACTAGTAATCTGTCCCTAAATGTGTATCTTTATTTGTGTCAAATCAGTTTAATTTTCTTTGAACAGGATTAAAAAGGTTCACACTTTGATTACTAAAGTTTGTGCAACCTGTAGAAACAGTTCTACAGACTCCTAAAGAAATAGTCTAGGCAGGAGTTTTTATAGTATTAAATGTATTTTTTTTTTTCTTTCACAAAATATATGCTTTTAAGGAAGTGTGTGTCCCTGATTTATTATTGTATAGTGACACTGAAGTTGAATGTTGAGAAGTTAATGATTTCAATTCTTTTGCTCTGCATGAATATGTGTAACTGAGAAGGTATGAATCTCATGCACCTGTTACAGTATGTTGAGAGTGCAGATATTTATAGACACTAGTGATGGAAGAATTAAGTTAGAAATAGCCTGTGATATTTAATGACCAGCTAAAATGTTTCATAACTTTTTTTTAGAATCTATGCTATTAAAAAAATATGTCTGTTTAGACACCGTCTAAAAGTTAGTGTTAGAACATAATTAGGGGATCTGCCAGCATTCTATACTAAATACATTTGGGTAGAATATTCTTTAAAGTTTATATCAGAATAAAATAAAAATAGTAAAAGCATAACACTGCTTTATTTGTTATCACAATATCTCACTCTGGGATAGTATTAGTATTTATGGTACATACTTGTAAAAACAATAATAAAACAAAACATAATTTATGCTTACCTGATAAATTAATTTATTTCATGGTGATGAGAGTCCACAAACCATTACTCCTGGGAATTATTCTTCCTTGCCAATTGGAGGAGGCAAATATTCCCAATCCCCAAGAGCTCTATAAAACTTCTCCCACCTCACTGGTAAACTAGTCTAACGTATAGCCAACAAAAAAGGTAGGAAAAGTAATAAGAGAAAAATAATAGGAGCAAGGAAAAAGATGTGCGCAAAAATAAACCAACACAAAAAAAAAACAGGGTTTGGTCTCATGGAATCTCACAACCATTAAAAGAAATGAATACAGGTGGTGAGAGTCAACGATCCATTACTCTTGGGAACTAAAACCAAAGTTGTGGAGTCCACAATAAATGAGAAAAAAGGGCAGAAACTAAATCCACAACCCCAATAGTACCCAAAGAAAAAACAGAATCAATATTTTCTTATCTTTTTTTTCATGCAATGAAAATGACCGACAGGCAACATAAAAATGAAGGTGAGACAACTGCCTGAAGGACTTTCCTATCAAAGGCTGCCCCAGAAGAAGCAAAAACATCAACATAGTAGACTGCAAAAGAAAGAATCAATATAATAATACTATCAATAGATGACAATAATATTAATAAGGGGGTGCTCAAACAAGTTAAGTAAGATATAAGCGCAGTCAAAAGGCTACAAGTGAATAATATAAGCAAATAATATTAATATGTAGTCAGAGAACTACTAATAATAAAGAGAGTCCAAATGTGGAGAATCTTCATAGAACAGAAAGGCAGCACTACTGATATATGCCATGGAACATCGGTAACTAAAAGAAGAAAAAACAAAAGAGGCTCATGCTATGAGGTGCCTCCTTTGTTTTTTCTTCTTATAGTAGAATTTAATAAAAGTATGCAAAGAAGACTGTTGCCTTGTGAATTTGGTCAACAGAAGTGCCATTCTTAAAAGTTGAAGAACTGGCAACTGGTCTTGTAGAATATGCAGTAATAATCTTTCTGCCTATTCCTGGAACCAGAAAAATGAACAAACAAACTAGAAGTTTGTCTGAAATACTTAGTAGAATCTACATAGTACTTCAAGGATCTTACAACATCCAAGTTATGAAGAAGCCTCTCTGAAGAACTCTTTAAGGAGTTTAAGACATAAAGACGGGGCAACAATTATATTATCCAAAGACACAACCTTAGGTAAAAAGTATAGTAGAAGATATAGCCAAAAGAAACAAAACCCTCCAAAAAAGAAGCTTAATATCTACCTTATGCATAGGTTCAAAAGGAGGAGCCTGGAAGACCTTCAATAACAAATTGAAATTCCAAGGTTTAATTCTAACCAAAGCTTAAACCAAACCATGAATATCAGGAAGATTAGCAACCTACTTGTGGAACAAAACTAAAAAAGCAGAGCTCTGACCTTTCATGTTTTGGCAAATAAACCATTATCCAAACCATCTTAAAGAATGCAAGGAAAAACCATCTATCTATCTATCTATCTATCTATCTATCTATCTATCTATCTATACATCAGGAAACAAGGCCCTACAGACCTTATGATAAATCTTCTTAGTCACAGGTTTGCAAGCCTGAATCAAAGTCTCAATAACAGAATCAGAAAAATCTCTCAGCCTGATAACTAATCTCTATGCCATCAACCAGATAGAAAAATGAACCTTGAGGTCCGGACGCAGAAGAAGTGTCCATAGAGGGCCACTGAACCTAATCTGCATACCAGACACTGCGAGGCCAAGCCGGAGAAATGCTATCAGAATTACTGATGAATTATCTTGCCTGATCTTGCAAATCACTCTGGGAAGAAGAACCAGAGGAGGAAAAACATAGGCCAGCAGAAACGACCATGGAGCTACCAGAGCATCCACAAACTCCACCTGATGGTCCCTGTGCCTCTCATAGAATCTGGGAAGTTTGTGTTTTAACTAAGAAGCCAGCAGATCTATCTCTGGGAGACCCCAAAGACTCACTATGTGTTTAAAAACATCTAGATAAATAGACCACTCCCCTGGATGCGTTGACTGATGACTGAGAAAATCTGCTTCCCAGTATTCCCTTCTAATATATGAACTGCAGAAATTGGACAACAATTGGCTTCTGCCCAGGAAATAATTTGAGACACCTCCTTCATAGCTAGGGAATTACATGCCCCCCCTGATTATTGATGTGAGCCACTGCTATGACATTATCTGTCTGAAAATGGAGATAAGACTCCCTTTTCAACAGAGGCCTGAAGTCTGAAGGGCTCTAAAAAAAGTAAAGAGGTTCTAATACATTTATTAGCAACCTTGCTTCTCGAGGAAACTAAACTCCCACTGACCTGAAAGACTTGCATCAAGCAAAAGAAGCCCCCTGCATAATAAGCTGATGTTTTAGCCACCAAGACAAGGACTGACTTGTTCTGTGAACTAGATAGATCTTTTGAGGCAGCTGAGTATGATCCCTGCAGCATTGCTAAAGCATGCAAAGTTTAAGAGGCCTCATGTGAAAACAAGCAAACGGAATAGCATCCGAAACAACAATCATGAGACCTAATACCTCCAAGCAAAAGAGTGACTGAGGGAAAAGAAAGAGACTGAAGGTTTTGACAAGCTGACACCAGCTTCAACCTTCTTTGATCTGTCAAAAAGGGTCTCAATGAAACTTAATCTAGCCAAACTCCCACAAAAACAACTCTCGTCTGAGAAACCAGAGAACTCTTTGGAAAATTGATTCTCCAACCATGTTGTTGAAGAAACAACAATCTGCTGGTGATATTCTGCTAAATGTAAAGATGGAGCTTGAACCAAGATATCCTCCAAGTAAGGAAACACCACAATGCCTGATTACAGACAAAAGGAACTGAAGCCAGACCAAATGGTAGAGCAACAAACTGAAAACGTTTGTCTAGAAAGGCAAACCTTAGAAACTGATAATGTTCCCTGCAATAATAGTCAGAATAGTTTCCATTTTGAAAGTAGGAATTCTGAGAAACGTGTTCAGAGCTTTTAGATCCAAAACTGGTCTGACAGTTCATTCCTTCTTTTGCACAATAAATAGAATTGAATAAAATTCCATCCCCTGTTCCAGCACAGGAACAATCATGTAGATTCTAGATCTAAAACAGACTGAAAAAAGGCCTGATCCTTTACAGGATTCAACTGTTGTTTTCTGTATAAAACTTATCTTTTTTTTTCTGCTTTATGACTCAAAAAAAACAGAACTAGCACTTTAAACACAAAATAAATGGTACTTTTTAAAAACCCAAGAGATAAGTTACAAATTACTACTTTAGCACGACAGATGTTCCCTGGGAAATCTAATTACTTTTTAGAAGCTGTTGAAGATGCCACATGTATCCCTTATGGTTATTTGTTAGTAGATTTAAGAGCCACCACACCTGATGAGTTCAGGTTTAGAACATGCCTCTTTCCACCAGATACACCTGTTTATATTTTTAAAAAGTCACCCTCTAAAAAGTAAAGTTTTTTGGTTTATCCATCATTCAACTTAAAACAGTAGGACTATGTAAACATGTCTAGCAGGCTACTCCGCAATTGGGAAGCTTTAAAAATGGTAAGTCATGCTTCACCAACACAGAAAAAGACTATTTTACGTGGTGCTTCTACAGACTTAATATCTGCTATATGTGAAATAGCACTCAACATTCTAAAAGGTAGTCTGCCCTTGACAGCAAAGCAGAAAGGACGTCTTAAAAAGTGGAGCAAAATTATAAAAAGTCTTAATATTAAAAGTAATAAGACAATATCGATTAGCAAAAAAAAGAAGTTGGTAAATCAATCTGGTGGATTTTTAGCACCGATTTTAGGATTTGCTATTCCTCTACTGACAAGTCTCTTAACTAACCGTTAATGGAGCATACTCAAAAAATGTACCTGATACCAAAATAGGATATGGACCGCTTGAAACGTACACAACAGGGTGATACAGATATTCGTCACACAGTTACAACACGCTTGGATGATGAAATTGCTGATATATTAAATAATTCTAATTTACATGAAGATGTAAAAATTAAAAAGTACAATGCTGCATTGCAAAAATATCTGGTGTTTGCTAAACAAAATACTACTTTAAGACTTTTAATGCCCCCAGGAGATCCTATTCACACTGATAATAACACAGGTAATGTATCTATTGAAAAAGGTGATAGGATATTTCATGAAGTTGTTAACAATGTGCATGACCGGTTTAAGAAAAATGCTGAATTACTTCTTTCTAAAATGGCACAATCCAAACATATAACTAATTGGAATGATAATGGGGAGTTTGTTTACAAAAACCAAACAATTATTGGTTCAAAAATACTAGACTTAGTATGTTGCGCTACACAAAGTCACAATGTGACCATGCGTAAAACACCGCAAGGTTGGGAGTCTTTTATGAAAGTATGGCTGAACTTAATTCAGTTGTTGGTAATGCTAGAAAAAGGGATAACTTTGAACATCTAAAAATGGAAATTAGGGATATTACTCATTTACCAGAGACATTGCTGCAACATGATATCTTACTATTACCTTCAACACCCACCATGGGACTAACTACACCTCAAGGTTTTCAAAGAAAAGACCTAAATCACTTTTTAATCCTTCAACAAGGTTGACTTTGTACATTTTATCAACTGTTGTTTTCTGTATAAAACTTATCTTTTTTTTTCTGCTTTATGACTCAAATAAAGTTTAAAAAAATAAAATTTGTGCTTTATTTAATCGCATTGAAATCTTACAAAATATCAGTTAAACGATACATAAAACATTAACACAACACTATTTAAAATAAAATTATATTGTTTATTATTTTAAGATTAAAATAAATGTTAAAATACTCTTAAAAGAAGGGGTTAAGCCATAAAAGGGGCGTGAAATATGGAAAATAGTGGGCAGGTAGGGTGGAAATATTGAGAGGAGAGTGGGCGGGGATCTGCATATAAAGGGCGGGGTTTTGCATATAAATGGTGCACTAATGAGCGCATCCACACTCTGGAAAGAAGCCACAATGACTTATCTACTGAGCAAACAAACATTCTGAACTTTACACAGCATCTCTCATACTACTTCGAAGTCAGAAGATTTGATGGACCGGGCCCACCCATCTCTCGCTCAAACTCAAGGGCTTATCAGATGATCAGCCGGGAGACGTAATAGTTCGCTTGCACTACTTCACTTACAAAGAGAATTCAGCGAGCTCATTTCCAGAGACCTGCTCTACAAGATAAATTAAAAAATCTACAAATATTCCCCGATCTGTCCATGCGGACACTGCAAAAGAGAAAAACTTTTTCAGAAATCCCCTCCACATTGAGGAAAAGCAACATTAGATACAGATGGGGCTACCCCATTAAGCTGCTAGTTTTTAAGGACAATCAAATGTGCACGATACTAAAGGTCTCTAAAGGATATGAACTCTTACAGTCATGGAACTTACTGCCTGCTCAAGGAGAGAAGTTGCAGGCACAGCACCATCAACTGAGAGCTTCAGCATCGAAATGGACATCCTATGCTCAATCAACTGACCTGCAAGCCCCTTCGCGGGTTACAAGAGCTACAACCCCTGAGTGGATATCGGGCGACTCACAAGGACGTACTCATCACAAGCAGACTGCGGGAGCAGGCTGGACAGCCCTCCCTCAAAGACACAGATCCAGTTCCCCAGAATCTTAGGGAAATTATCTGTCCCACAATAAGGAACTCTCTCTCATAGACATTGCTCCCGGACCTTTTAGGACCTACTCCAATCTGAATGAACACTGGTTGTATAAGCTGAAATATGCCTTTTCATTTTTATTCCTGTTTTCCTTATGTGTTAATGTTTATTTGTAAAATGTTGTCAAGGTAATTGAGATCCCAGGGTGAGGTAGCTCTATGCTTAAAACTTAGGCCTCCGCAGTTCCTTTACTCTACCCAGGGGATACCTCGCTACAGAACACAGAATACTCTAGTCTCATGGAACTTCCCCTGTTGCCCCACGCCTAAACATATATATATATATATATATATATATATATATATATATACACTATACCACTCCTCTGTTCGACCCCTGAACCACATGTAACTGCTTTTATTTAGGAGGAGGCCATGGGTGATCTGCAGCCCTAGTAATCTCTAAAATGGGATAATGAGTCACACTCTAACTATGGACTAATGGCCGCACCACAAGAAATAACAGTTTTACCCCACAAACCAAGGTAGCCTTAGGCTGCTCCAATTAAGACACTAGAATACACAAGATTCTGCAATGGGTACGGGGTTAATACCTGACTCATCTATAACAGGGTTCTCTCCCATAAAGAATACAGGATATTCATCTGGCAGGCCAATCAACTAACAGCCTAGCCTGATACAGATGGACAATTAGAGGACCACAAGGAGTTTATGTCCTTGGAGATAGTTTCTGTTATTTCGTTTCTCTGTATTGTTGTTACATACATGTAGCTAACAAGGTTGATGTCTTTGCTTTCTAAAGTTATACAGTTGACTTTTGTATGAAACCTACATGTCTTTTTACTAATTGAATACTGACAAATATACACCTGTCTTTTCTAACATACACTATCAATTGACAGGCAAAATGGCCGAAATCCATTTCCTGCCCACATCTTTTCAGATTCCCCTCTCCCTTTACTGTGCGACCACTCCTTACCCTGGGAAACTACCATTTGACAGAAGTGTCCACACTTACAACTACTCACCTCCCCCCCCATGGATTAATGAGCCCCCTTTCTTAGGGGGACTACCTAAGCGGTTTCTCTTGGCAATACCGCAATCTTAAAGAATCGTCTCATTCTAACTTAAACTAATTATACCAGTGTTGACTGAATAACCTTTACCTGCTCCGACTGACTTTTTCTTACTAGATATTGGTTTAGTTTTACCTTTCTTTCTCATCATACCATAAGTTTACCATCACAATGAACACTTGCTATAGCACTTCTTTAACTTTGGTCAATGGACTTTACTTTTATATAATCAGAACCCTAGGCAGTTAGCCCAGGCAAATATGCATATATATATATTGTTACCGATATTTGTTGATGTACTGTTTACATACATTCATATATGTAATGCCTTGTCCATTTCACAATAAAAAATATTTTTTAAAACCCCTAAATAATACCAAAAAAAGAGTTAGCTAAAAACAGCAGCTGCAAATATATAATTTATTAATCAAACTGATAGGCTCAAAACTTATGTATGGTTAAAAAGTTCAAAATAAACCGGATCCATAAAAAACGGTATGTTCAGTAGTCTTTGAAGATAGTGATTAAAACACTGATCCATTTAATTTAACACCATGGGGCAGATTTATGAAAGTGCGAGCGGACATGATCCGCTGTGGCATACACTGTCAGCATTTATCATTGCACAAGCAGTTCTGGTGAACTGCTTGTACAATGCCGCCCCCTGCAGATTCGCGATAGCAGGGGGTGTCAATCAACCCAACCGTATGTGATCGGGAGGATTGCTGTCTGCCGCCTCAGAGGTGGTGGACGAGTTAAGGAGCAGCAGTCTTAGGACCGCTGCTTCTTAACTCTTGATGAATCGGCCCCCATAAGTCAAATCCCAACTTTATAAGCTTAATTATCAGGATGCCCTTTCTGTAAACTTTCTCAGTGATAATCCGTTTAGATTGACAACAAAAAAGTCCCCAGTTATTAACATTTTAGCTACTGAGTGAATGAAGTCCTTCATTACAGGTGCAAAATATGAAAAACTCCTCTGTAAAGAACAATCAGAAGTAGTAGTAACACATTTAGAAGCAAGAGCAGCATTACAATGGTCTGAATGCGATAAAACATTTAAACCTGTGTTACATAAATGTGCTGGAGGTAATACCTTTGTCTGGTGGCTGACAATAAACACATCTAACACTGGTAGGAGAGTGTTATGAGGGCATAGGTTTCAAACGTAATTTTAGGGACAGAATCAGAAGGCTCCATAGCAGCAGAAATTTACAAATGTAGTAATGTGTACATAAAATAGCACATGCAATTGTATCCCCTCCAAAAGCAGCTCTTAAAATACCTTACAAGGCCAAAATATTCTCAAGTAAAAACCCAGAGGATAAACGGAGAACATTAAAAACCTTGTTAAATATATACAGTATCTCACAAAAGTTAGTACATCCCTCACATTTTTGTAGATAATTTATTATATCTTTTCATGTAACAACACTGAAGAAATGACACTTTGCTACAATGTAAAGTAGTGAGTGTACAGCGTGTATAACAGTGTAAATTTGCTGTCCCCTCACACAGCCATTAATGTCTAAACCATTTTCAACAAAAGTGAGTACACCCCTAAGTGGAAATGTCCAAATTGGGCCCAAAGTGTCAATATTTTGTGTGGCTACCATTATTTTCCATCACTGCCTTAACCCTCTTGGGCATGGAGTTCACCAGAGCTTCACAGGTTGCCACTGGAGTCCTCTTCCATGACGACATCACAGAGCTGGTGGATGTTAGAGACCTTGCGCTCCCCCACCTTCCGTTTGAGGATGCCCCACAGATGCTCAATAGTGTTTAGGTCTGGAGACATGCTTGGCCAGCCCATCCCATTTAGCCTCAGCTTCTTTAGCAAGGCAGTGGTCATCTTGGAGGTCGTTATCATTTTGGAATACTGCCCTGCGGCCCAGTCTCCGAAGGGAGGGGATCATGCTCTGCTTCAGTATGTCATAGTACATGTTGGCATTCATGACTGGAAAGCAAAACAAAGGACGAAGGAGCACCGGCTGAGAGATGATAAATAAAATATCCTTTATTTACACCATGTGGTGTCAAATTAAAAAGTTCCACAAGAAAAGCACATAATGGACAATATGAACAGTTACGGAATGGTCAGCAAGTCACAACTGACGTGTTTTGGCTAGGTAGCCGTCCTCATAAGTTTCTACTTGTCACAGTAAAATTCACAGGCCTAGATTTGGAGTTTTGTCGGTAACGACCCGAAAAACTAACGCCGGCTTTTTTCTGGCCGCACCATAAAAATAACTCTGGTATCGAGAGTCCACATAAAGGCTGCGTTAGGCTCCAAAAAAGGAGCGTAGAGCATTTTTAACGCAGCTTCAACTCTCGATACCAGAGTTGCTTACGGACGCGGCCAGCCTCAAAAATGTGCTCGTGCATGATTCCCCCATAGGAAACAATGGGGCTGTTTGAGCTGAAAAAAACCAAACACCTGCAAAAAAGCCGCGTTCAGCTCCTAACGCAGCCCCATTGTTTGCTATGCGGTAACCCTTCCTACGTCTGCACTTAACACTCTAACATGTACCCCGAGTCTAAACACCCCTAACCTTACACTTATTAACCCCTATTCTGCTGCCCCCGCTATCGCTGACCCCTGCATATTATTATTAACCCCTAATCTGCCGCTCCGTAAACCGCCGCTACTTACATTATCCCTATGTACCCCTAATCTGCTGCCCCTAACACCGCCGACCCCTATATTATATTTATTAACCCCTAATCTGCCCCCCACAATGTCGCCTCCACCTGCCTACACTTATTAACCCCTAATCTGCCGACCGGACCTGAGCGCTACTATAATAAAGTTATTAACCCCTAATCCGCCTCACTAACCCTATCATAAATAGTATTAACCCCTAATCTACCCTCCCTAACATCGCCGACACCTAACTTCAATTATTAAACCCTAATCTGCCGACCGAATCTCGCCGCTATTCTAATAAATGTATTAACCCCTAAAGCTAAGTCTAACCCTAACACTAACACCCCCCTAAGTTAAATATAATTTACATCTAACGAAATTAATTTACTCTTATTAAATAAATTATTCCTATTTAAAGCTAAATACTTACCTGTAAAATAAATCCTAATATAGCTACAATATAAATTATAATTGTATTATAGCTATTTTAGGATTTATATTTATTTTACAGGTAACTTTGTATTTATTTTAACCAGGTACAATAGCTATTAAATAGTTAAGAACTTTTTAATAGCTAAAATAGTTAAAATAATTACAAATTTACCTGTAAAATAAATCCTAACCTAAGTTACAAATAAACCTAACACTAGACTATCAATAAATTAATTAAATAAACTACCTACAATTACCTACAATTAACCTAACACTACACTATCAATAAATTAATTAAATACAATTGCTACAAATAAATATAATTAAATAAACTAGCTAAAGTACAAAAAATAAAAAAGAACTAAGTTACAAAAAATAAAAAAATATTTACAAACATAATAAAAATATTACAACAATTTTAAACTAAATCTAACACCTACTCAAGTTCAATCCAATCAGCCAATCAGATTGAGCTCGCATTCTATTGGCTGATCGGAACAGCCAATAGAATGCAAGCTCAATCTGATTGGCTGATCGGATCAGCCAATCGGATTGAACTTGATTCTGATTGGCTGATTCCATCAGCCAATCAGAATATTCCTACCTTAATTCCGATTGGCTGATAGAATCCTATCAGCCAATCGGAATTCGAGGGACGCCATCTTGGATGACGTCATTTAAAGGAACCGTCATTCGTCGTTCAGTCGTCGGCCAGGATGGATGTTCCGCGGTGGAGGTCTTCAGGATGCTGCCGCTTCGCTCCGGATGGATGCCGCTTGGATGAAGACTTCAATCGGATGGAAGACCTCTTCTGGCCCGCTTGGATGAAGACTTCAGCCGGATCATGGACCTCTTCAGCCCCCCGCTTGGGCTTGGATCAGGACATCGGAGGACCTCTTCTGGACCGATCGGTGAACCTGGTATGGTGAAGACAAGGTAGGATGATCTTCAGAGGCTTAGTGTTAGGTTTATTTAAGGGGGTTTTGGGTTAGATTAGGGGTATGTGGGTGGTGGGTTGTAATGTTGGGGGCTTGGGTATTGTATGTTTTTTTTTACAGGCAAAAGAGCTGTATTTCTTGGGGCATGCCCCGCAAAGGGCCCTGTTCAGGGCTGGTAAGGTAAAAGAGCTTTGAACTTTAGTAATTTAGAATAGGGTACGGCATTTTTTTATTTTGGGGGGCTTTGTTATTTTATTAGGGGGCTTAGAGTAGGTGTAATTAGTTTAAAATTGTTGTAATATTTTTCTTATGTTTGTAAATATTTTTTTATTTTTTGTAACTTAGTTCTTTTTTATTTTTTGTACTTTAGCTAGTTTATTTAATTGTATTTATTTGTAGCAATTGTATTTAATTAATTTATTGATAGTGTAGTGTTAGGTTAATTGTAGGTAATTGTAGGTAGTTTATTTAATTAATTTATTTATAGTCTAGTGTTAGGTTTATATGTAACTTAGGTTAGGATTTCTTTTACAGGTAAATTTGTAATTATTTTAACTATTTTAGCTATTAAATAGTTCTTAACTATTTAATAGCTATTGTACCTGGTTAAAATAAATACAAAGTTACCTGTAAAATAAATATAAATCCTAAAATAGCTATAATATCATTATAATTTATATTGTAGCTATATTAGGATTTATTTTACAGGTAAGTATTTAGCTTTAAATTGGAATAATTTATTTAATAAGAGTTAATTAATTTCGTTAGATTTAAATTATATTTAACTTAGGGGGGTGTTAGTATTAGGGTTAGACTTAGCTTTAGGGGTTAATACATTTATTAGAATAGCGGCGAGATTCGGTCGGCAGATTAGGGTTTAATAATTGAAGTTAGGTGTCGGCGATGTTAGGGAGGGCAGATTAGGGGTTAATACTATTTATGATAGGGTTAGTGAGGCAGATTAGGGGTTAATAACTTTATTATAGTAGCGCTCAGGTCCGGTCGGCAGATTAGGGGTTAATAAGTGTAGGCAGGTGGAGGCGACGTTGTGGGGGGCAGATTAGGGGTTAATAAATATAATATAGGGGTCAGCGGTGTTAGGGGCAGCAGATTAGGGGTACATAAGGATAACGTAGGTGGCGGCGCTTTGCGGTCGGCAGATTAGGGGTTAATAAGTGTAGGCAGGTGGAGGCGACGTTGAGGGGGGCAGATTAGGGGTTAATAAATATAATACAGGGGTCGGCGGTGTTAGGGGCAGCAGATTAGGGGTACATAAGGATAACGTAGGTGGCGGTCGGCAGATTAGGGGTTAAAAATTTTTTTTCAAGTGTCGGCGATGTGGGGGGACCTCGGTTTAGGGGTACATAGGTAGTTTATGGGTGTTAGTGTACTTTAGAGTACAGTAGTTAAGAGCTTTATAAACTGGCGTTAGCCCAGAAAGCTCTTAACTACTGACTTTTGTCGTTAGATGTCTAACGCTCACTTCAGACACGACTCTAAATACCGGAGTTATAAAAATCCCATTGAAAAGATAGGATACGCAATTTACGTAAGGGGATCTGCGGTATGGAAAAGTCGCGGCTGGAAAGTGAGCGTTAGACCCTATTTTGAGTGACTCCAAATACCGGCGGTAGCCTAAAACCAGCGTTAGGAGCCTCTAAAGCTGGTTTTCACGGCTACCGCCAAACTCTAAATCTAGGCCACAGTCTTTAAAAGCAACAGACCTCTCCTGATTGGTTTACATGTTAATTACCAAATTCTCAACACATTTTAAACAATACGAGTATTGGGATTACAGCATATTAACCCATACCCTTGTCTCTCTATAGCAACTGGTACTTCACTTGGCTTCTTATTCAAACATACTTAGCTGCTTTTACACAACTGTTAGCTTTATATATACTGGCAGAATTATAAAAGACTATGTTACACATAAATCGTTACTAGGAGCATATAAAGACCAAAGGGTCACATATAAAGATAGTGTAGTGTATATTGCCAAATATAGAACTCAGTTAATATGTATCCAAGCCCCGGGGAATTTAATGATAACATACCTACAACCACTGAACAATATAATTATAATTACATATGCATTTCAACATATTAAACATCAAATGTTTTCACATAATGCAGATTTTACTCCCCATTGATATTCACCATTAGTCAGTACTCTTATTCCATGGGCAAACCATATTCCTTTTAATACAATTCCATCTCCTGCCACTCTGTGCACATATCAAAGAATATATGCATGGTAGGGACATGCTTGCAGTATCATATCCTTAATGTTAGCTTGACTTATCAATACCCTTGTGCCTGGGATAGAGGGGAATATGTGTATCACATAAGGTATCTTATGAAATTAACAATAAGATAATATCAAACCCTAAGCCCAGTAATAATGTCTTAAGAATGCAAGTGTTTAGCAATTGTATATACATTTCAACATATAAACAAATACCGAGATTCCGAGTTTTACGGTAACAGGGGTGCGTTGCTAAAGAGCCTTTTTTTAACGCTCCCTTAAGACAACGCTGGCATTATAGGTTTTTTTAAACCCGGCGTTAGCCGCAAAAAGGTGAGTGTAGAGCAAAATTTTGCTCCACATCTCACCTCATTACCAGCGTTGCTTACGGTAGCGGTAAGCTGGCTAAACGTGCTCGTGCACGATTTCCCCATAGGAAACAATGGGGCTGAGCCGGCTGAAAAAAACCCTAACACCTGCAAAAGAGCAGCGTTCAGCTCCTAAAACAGCCCCATTGATTCCTATGGGGAAATGAATTTTATGTCTACACCTAACACCCTAACATGAACCCTGAGTCTAAACATCCCTAATCTTACACTCATTAACCTCTAATCTGCCGTCCCTGACATCGTCGCCACCTGCATTATATGATTAACCCCTAATCTGCCGCTCCGGACACCGCCACCTACATTATCCCTATGAACCCCTAATCTGCTGCCCCCAACATCGCCGAACCCTACATTATATTTATTAACCCCTAATCTGCCCCAACGTCGCCGCAACCTACCTACACTTATTAACCCCTAATCTGCCGCTGCCAACGTTGCCGCCACTATAATAAAGTTATTAACCCCTAAACCTAAGTCTAACCCTAACCCCCCCTAATTTAAATATAATTTAAATAAATCTAAATAAAATAACTACAATTAAATAAATTATTCCTATTTAAAACTAAATACTTACCTATAAAATAAACCCTAAGATAGCGACAATATAACTAATAGTTACATTGTAGATAGCTTAGGATTTAAATTTATTTTACAGGCAACTTTGTATTTATTTTAACTAGGTAGAATAGTTATTAAATAGTTATTAACTATTTAATAGCTACCTAGTTAAAATAAGTACAAATTTACCTGTAAAATAAATCCTAACCTAAATTACAATTACACCTAACACTACACTATCATTAAATTAATTACATAAACTAACTACAATTAACTACAATTACATTAAATAAACTAAAGTATGAAAAACAACAAACACTAAATTACAGAAAAAATAAAAAAATAATTAAATTTTTTTAAACTAATTACACCTAATCTAATCCCCCTAATAAAATAAAAAAGCCCCCCAAAATAATAAAATTCCCTACCCTATACTAAATTACAAATAGCCCTTAAAAGGGCCTTTTGCGGGGCATTGCCCCAAAGTAATCAGCTCTTTTACCTGTAAAAGAAAGACAATACCCCCCCCAACATTAAAACCCAGCACCCACACACCCAACCCTACTCTAAAACCCACCCAATCCAACCTTAAAAACCTAACACTACCCCCTTGAAGATCACCCTACCTTGAGACGTCTTCACCCAGCTGGGCACAAGTGGACCTCCAGAGGGGCAGAAGTCTTCATCCAATCCGGGCAGAAGAGGACCTCCAGACGGGCAGAAGGCTTCATCCAGAAGGCATCTTCTATCTTCATCCATCCGGAGCTCAATCCTATTGGCTGTTCCAATCAGCCAATAGAATGCAACCTTAATCCTATTGGCTGATTGGATCAGCCAATAGGATTTTTCCTACCTTAATTCCGATTGGCTGATAGAATCCTATCAGCCAATCGGAATTCAAGGGACGCCATCTTGGATGACGTCATTTAAAGGAACCTTCATCCTTCGCTTGGACTTCGTTTGAAGAGGATGCTCCGCATCGGCTGGATTGAAGATGGACCCGCTCCACTCCGGATGGATGAAGATAGAAGATGCTGTCTGGATGAAGACTTCTGCCGCTTGGAGGACCTCTTCTGCCTGGATCAGATGAAGACTTCTGCCCCTCTGGAGGTCCACTTGTGCCCGGCTGGGTGAAGACGTCTCAAGGTAGGGTGATCTTCAAGGGGGTAGTGTTAAGTTTTTTAAAGGGGGGATTGGGTGGGTTTTAGAGTAGGGTTGGGTGTGTGGGTGGTGGGTTTTAATGTTGGGGGGGTATTGTCTTTTTTTTTACAGGTAAAAGAGCTGATTACTTTGGGGCAATGCCCCGCAAAAGGCCCTTTTAAGGGCTATTTGTAATTTAGTATAGGGTAGGGAATTTTATTATTTTGGGGACTTTTTTATTTTATTAGGGGGATTAGATTAGGTGTAATTAGTTTTAAAAAATTGTAATTATTTTTTTATTTTCTATAATTTAGTGTTTTGGTTTTTTTTGTACTTTAGTTTATTTAATTTTATTGTATTTAATTGTAGGTAATTTAGTAAATTAATTTAATGATAGTGTAGTGTTAGGTGTAATTGTAACTTAGGTTAGGATTTATTTTACAGGTAAATTTGTACTTATTTTAGCTAGGTAGTTATTAAATAGTTAATAACTATTTAATAACTATTCTACCTAGTTAAAATAAATACAAAGTTGCCTGTAAAATAAATATAAACCCTAAGATAGATACAAATGTAACTATTAGTTATATTGTAGCTATTTTAGGGTTTATTTTATTGGTAAGTATTTAGTTTTAAATAGGATTCATTTATTTAATTGTAGCAATTTTATTTTGTTTTATTTAAATTATATTTAAGTTAGGAGGGTGTTAGACTTAGGGTTAGACTTAGGTTTAGGGGTTAATAAATTTAATATAGTAGCAGCGACGTTGGGGGCGGCACATTAGGGGTTAATAAATGTAGATAGGTGTCGTCGTTGTTAGGAATGGCAGATTAGGGGTAAATAAAATTTAACTAGTGTTTGCGAGGTGGAAGTGCAGCGGTTTAGGGGTTCAAATATTTATTACAGTTGCTGCGATGTCCGGTCAGCAGATTAGGGGTTAAAAACTTTATTTAAGTGTTTGCGATGTGAGGGGGGGGCTTGGTTTAGGGGTTAATAGGTTTTAGGTTTATGGGTGTTAGTGTACTTTTTAGCACTTTAGTTACGAGTTTTATGTTACGGCGTTAGCCCATAAAACTCTTAACTACTGACTTTTAAATGCGGTAGGAGTCTTGACAGGAGAGGGTCTACCGCTCACTTCTTCCAAGACTCGAAGACTTGTAATACCGGCATTAGGCAAATCCCATTAAAAAGATAGGATACGCAATTGACATAAGGGGATTTGCGGTAAGCTCGAGTCGCGGAAGAAAAGTGAGCGGTACACCTGTACCTACCAGACTCGTAATACCAGCGGGTGTTAATAAGCAGCGTTGGGACCTCTTAACGCTGCTTTTTAAGGCTAACGCAAGACTCGTAATCTAGCCGAAAGTATTTTCACATAATGCAGATACTGTTCTCCATTAAGTGTTCACCAATAATCTGTACTCTTATTCTATGGGCTGACACTGGTAGTGTATCATGTTAGTGTTAGATTTAATACATTTCTAACTCCTGCTGCCCTGGGCTTATATCAGTTTAAGATTACATTGAGAATACATACATAGTAGGGATATACTTTCCATTACTTATCCCCAATATCAGCTTAACTTATCTGTACCTTTGTACCTCGGGTAAAGGGGAGTGTATGTCACATACGGTTTCTTACAAGATTTTTAATCTTATAATCATGGACACTGAACTCAGCATTCATAGCAAATATAGCTACAGGATGTGTCAATCATATAGTGCTCCAAATTCTAGCATTAATCACCAAAAGTTAATAAGATCGTAATCTGAGTTAAAACCTTTTGGTAATCTTGTTTGAATCTTAAAATTAAAGAAGACTTTCCCTGTCCCCTCCCCTCTTTGGTTGTGGTACTCTTTCTATGGGTGTCCACATGAAAGTTTTGGAATTTTTGTTATGTACCATGGCAAAGTGTTGTGTGGGAAGCGGAAGGGAAACGAACATGCTGCAGACTCGGATCCCTACCAGATGGAGGTAAGGGAAACCACAGGAGGAAGCAGCAGCATAAGAGTTCACCGGCTTCTACCCAAAGATCGGCCGGGAGTCCAGGAGGCAGCGGTAAGATTTTTTGTATATCATAAACAAAATATCAAGTGAACTTAAACCAGCCTCTCTCTATTCTGCAGCAATTTACTGACTACAGACTGTAATTATAACCCATTGGGGATATCCAGCTCCTTGTCTTAGTGTTAATGTTACTCCTGTTGACATTTTGAGGCATTCATGATTCCCTCAATGAACTGTAGCTCCCCAGTGCCGGCAGCACTAATGCAGGCCAAGACCATGACACTCCCACCACCATGCTTGACTTTAGTCAAGACACACTTGTCTTAGTACTGCTAACCTGGTTGCCGCCACACACGCTTGACACCATCTGAACTAAATAAGTTTATCTTGGTCTCATCGGACCATAGGACATGGTTCCAGTAATCCATGTCCTTAGTCTGCTTGTCTTCAGCAAACTACTGTGCATTATCTTTAGAAGAGGCTTCCTTCTGGGACGACAGCCATGCAGACCAATTTGATGCTGTGTTTCACGTAATGTTTGAGCACTGACAGGCTGACCCTCCACCCATTCAACCTCTGCAGCAATGCTGGCAGCACTCATACGTCTATTTCCCAAAGAAAACGTGCACTCAACTTCTTTGGTCGACCATGGCGAGGCCTGTTCTGAGTGGAACATGTCCTATGAAACCGCTGTATGGTCTTGCCCACCATGCTGCAGCTCAGTTTCAGGGTTTTGGCAATCTTCTTATAGCCTAGGCCATCTTTATGTAGAGCAACAATTATTTTTTTTCAGATTCTCAGAGAGTTCTTTGCTATGAGGTGCCATGTTGAACTTTCAGTGACCAGTATGAGAGTGTGAGAGCGTTAACACCAAATTTAACACACCTGCTCCCCATTCACACATGAGACCTTGTAACACTAATAAGTCACATGACACTGGGGAGGGAAAATGGCTAATTGTGCACAATTTGGACATTTCCACTTAGGGGTGTACTAACTTTTGTTGCCAACGGTTTAGACATTAATGGTTGTGTGTTTTGTTATTTTGAGGGGACAGCAAATTTACACTGATATACAGGCTGTACACTCACTACTTTACATTGTAGCAAAGTGTCATTTCTTCAGTGTTGTCACATGAAAAGATATAATAAAATATTTTATATAACAACAAATACCACATAGTTATAAAAGTTAAAAAAAATGAATCCAAGCCAAAAAAATATAGGACATTTAAATAAAGGATATTAGTAAAGCCTCAGCATTCCAAATATATAAGGACTGTAAGAAAGCACGCAAAGAGGAATCAGATAAGCCAAAATTGAAAATGAATAATTAATCACAAAAATTTTTAAGACAAACCCTAAAAGGTTTTTAAGTATATAAATGGCAAAAAACTAAGAAGGAAAATACGGGCACATTAAAATGTGAGAAAAGTAGCATAATGAACAGTGACCGGGGGAAGGCTGAGGTACTAAACCATTTGTTTTCTTCAGTATACACAAGAGAGGAACCAATTGGGACACATTGAAACAAACTAGAACATACAAGCCCATACCAATAACTGGTTTGTCTCTAGATTATATCAGGAAAAACCGTGATAATATCAATGTAAATTAAACTCCAGGTCCAGATGGAATACACCCAAAGGTTCTAAGGGAACTTAGCATTATTATAGACAAACATCTCCTCTTAATTTTTTTAAGACTATTGTCCTCAGGCATACTACCCCAGGACTGGTGTAAAGCTGATGTGGTGCCACTTTTTAAAAGGAAGCTATAGAACAGTAAGCCTGACATCAGCAGTGAGGAAGATACTGGAACATATTATATTCAAAAGTAGAAACGTGTTCAAATCAGCACGGTTTTGTAAAAATAGATCACATCAAACTAATCTAATTAGATTTATTGAGGAAATAAGAATATAGATAAAAGAATCAGTTGCTATGATATACTTGGTTTTTGCAAAGGGTTTTGATACAACACCATATGAGAGATTATTGTTCAAAATTAAGGGACTGGGAATAGATGAAAATGTTAGCTCATGGATAAATAACTGGATAAAATAGAGGGAGCAATGAGTAGTACTAAATGGATCATAATCAGAATGTCAAAAGTAATTAGTGGGATCCCTCAAGGATCAGTACTGGGAAACAGGGTTAATCTAGGAAGCTATAAACCAGTAAACCTGACATCAGTAGTGAGGAAGATACTGGAAGGGATTATATTCAAAAGTATATTAGTAGAAACATGTTCAAATCAGTATGGTTTTATGAAAAATAGAAAAAGAATATCCTTAGTGCCAGATAGAGAAGGCTAACACATTTTGGTTTGTCACCATACTCATAGCCATTAAAAACTTACATTAACATTCATCTTTAAAAACCCTGCCCAACACTCTGAATGGACAGGTGAAGCAAAGACACACCTGACTTGTTAGAGTTAACCCTTCATGGAACTGCTCTAATGGTATCTCACAGTTAAGTTTATAATGAACATACAGCAGTGATTTCACGTTAAACCTGCCATAATATGCTATTTACCTAACAATGCAAAACATATACTAATACTTTTAGATCATTCGGTTATACTGCTGTAATATTCAAAGTAACCAAAATACACATTTATTAAAAAACTATTTCTGCGCATCCAAAGTAAATATCAGATTAAGATTTTCAAGTATCTTTATAAAAAAATCTTCAAATGTTAAAGGAACATTAAAGGAACGCTGGACTGTCACTGGGCAGGGTTAGACTGATATGCTACAGGATAATTTTTTTCTGTGAAAGGTATAGTGTGCTAAAAGAGACTGCACGCTGAGTGCACTGACCTTGAAAAAGCACAGATTTTATTACAAGAACAGAGACTCCTATTTTGCATTACCTTTCACTTTACTACTCAGACAGCATTTAAAAGTAAAACATTTGAATATTAACAGAAAAAATATGATAACAATGCATATATAACTGAAACCAATGAGAACAGTCCGTTGGTGGTCAAAGATAGCAGGGACCAATCAGATGAATCATAGTAGCCATAAAGAGACCAGAAAGTAGCAAAACCTCCTCTTTTCTCTTTGCTGCTCAGGAGTTAAGTTCAAATTGTTTATTGCATAAAGAATTTGTTTGTTATAAATTGTATCTGTTATTATTATTTATTGTTTTAGTATTTATTGTTTTGTTAATATTGCCTTATCTTTTATTTTATTATTTCTTTATTATTTTCTTCTTTATTATTTTATTTCTTTTTATTTCTTATACTTTTCTATTTTATTTGTTGCCCGTTTATTTATTTATTTTTTATCATAATACTCTTTCCTTCTTTTTCATTACTATTTCTTTTGTGAGTTATGTGACGTTTTATTTTCTTTTGTCTTTTGTCCGTTTTGTGTTCCCTCATCTTAAATCTATCTTACCTGACTCTCTTGATTCTTCCTGTGTTTTATTCTTAAGCTATATCTTGCCTTTTTTCTTTTTGAGCGTCTTAGCTCCGTGTTGTTGCGCCCACCATCTTGTTTCCCATAAGCCGTCTGACCACGCCTCCATTTTACGAGGTCATTGCGCAGTTATTTTTCCCGTCCTCTCACTCGATACTTCGTTACTCCAGCTGTCAAATGAGTATCGTTACAGTTTGCAACACATTATTTTCTTACATTTGACAAAAATAACTTGTTTAATTTAAACTACATTGTTTATTCTTAATCGTTTTACTGATATTATTATTATAGTTACATTATCTAAGCATATATTTTATATTTCCCTTGAAAAAACTCTTTAGTAATATTAAGTTAGTTTATTTCTCGATATTCAGTTTATTTATTTATTTTATTAGATTTGTTTTTTATCTGATATATTTTATTTAAAATGTCTGAAGATCCCAAATCCCAACTTTCAGAGAAATTTGTTCAAAATTTAATCAACAATTCTTTTGAACCTTTAAAACTACAGATGGATCAGCTCCAATCTGTTATTAGTAATTTCAATGAGATTCAAGGTCATGTATATAAAAAGGCTTCTAGCAAATCTAAACATCTAAATACTGAGGGATCAGCTGTGCTCTGACATTTTCATACCTGCTCATAAATGCAGAAGTGATCATTCATCTATATCTGAAGCTGAATCAGATATAAAATATGTAAAACTTCTCGCAAAAGAAAGTTTAGAGTTGACTCTGATTCTTCAGAGAATAATAATGATGAAAACTTTAAAATGGATATAAAAAATATTGATTCTGATATTGAGTCAATAGAATCGTATAAATATAATACTACTTTGTTAAATATGTTTTCATCTTCCTCTGATGATTCTCCCCAACCTAAGAAAAGAAAGAAAGTTTTAAAAAACAAAAATCCTATTCTTGTTGATAATTTAGGTCTTCCTTATACAGACCTGAATGACCTTCATCATCCTAGGTCTTCACAATGGAGACCTTCCAAAAGAGTTTCTAAGTTTATAGATTTTTACATTAGGAGACCTTTGTCAAAAAAGAAAAAAAATACCCTAAAAGCTGAGTGTCGCAGACCTGAGTTACCTCATAACACTCATTTGACTCCCAAAGACCAGAATTTATTAAAATTTAATTTAATTAAGAAGGCTAATCTTAGATCAGGTCCTGACAAACTTTTAGATACTTTAGGACCTGTCACCAAATTGTTTGAATTATCTGAGAACGCCATTTCAGAAAACTACTTACTGGACCATTTACTATAAGAGAGTGGTTACAAAGAACAGTTTATTTTCTTGGGGATGCTAACACTTCTTTAGCTTCTCAGCGTAGAAGGTTAGTTTTACGTTGTATTGACCCTAAGATCACTGATTTCGCCTCCACAGAAATGGGTCCTGAGGCAGATGGCCTTTTGTTTGGTGACTCTGGTCTTAAACAATTGAGTCATTACGTTAATACCTTTAATTCTTTGAATAAGATTAAAAATAATACACAATTTTTTTTCATCAAAATCAACCTCAAAGAGTTTTTTTCAAGGGCTGGAAAAGGCAGAGACCGCTTTTCCAGCCGCTATTCAGCAATATCAAGGTCTCATTTCCACAACTTCGCTACACCTTCAACCTCCGACCAAAATTTCTTTCCATCACGTTCAAGACAATTTTCTAGGGGTTTCAGATCCAGGATCAACAGAAGACCCTTCCAAGGTAGGTTTAATCACCTCTCCTTCCATTCCTTTTTTCCATGGGTTTTACAGACCGTTTCAGGCCTTCATTTAGAATTCATAGAAACTCCTTTTCAAATTTCATTACCCAATCCAATAAAGTTTTGTCAAAAAGACCAATTACTTCTAGACAAAGAAATTTCAGAATTGATCTAAAAAAATGCAGTAGAACCTGCTCACGATTCAGGAAATTCTTTCGTAAGCAATATGTTTCTAGTCCAAAAGAAAGAAGGCAGTTATTGTCCTGTTATAAATTTAAGAGATCTAAATTATTTTCTAACTTACAACCATTTCAAGATGGAGGGAATTCATCTTCTCAGAGATTGTCTTTACAACAACGACTGACTTGTAAGACTAGATCTGAATCTTATCTCACGATTCCCATTCATTCAAACTTCAGAAAGTATCTCAGATTCCTTTGGAACGACACTTTATGGCAATTTACCTGTCTTCCTTCTCTTCTGCTCCATTGGTTTTTACAAAAATATTAAAACCAGTGGTAGCTTGGCTTCGGAAAAGAGGGATTTTTTTTTGTAATATATCTTTTTATTATTTTCAATAAAGAAAACATTTCTCATACATTTACAGCATATGTCAAATGTAAACAATAGCTATTTATAAATCAGGAATATCAACACATAAAATCACAATATTTGCAGACACCGTGGATGACCAAAATTTACAAAGGTTGTCAGACTAGACCAACAGATAGCTTTACAATGATAATAAAATTACAAAGAAATAAAAAATAGAAAAGAAAAAATCTTTGTACAGTTGCATTCAGTTCAGTACCTTAATGATGGGCTCACCCGCCCTGCTCCCAAATAAACACCACATCAGCGATGAAACTTTGCTTACCTATATATGTATAGTGTATTTTTTCTAGTTCAAGTATATGTTTCACTTCCCTGACCCACATATCATATGATGGCACTTCTGCCTTCTTCCAGAACCTTGGTATCGGATGCCTAGCGCAGTTAAGCATGACATGTAGTAGTTTTTTCCGATATATGCAAGACACTACTGGGAGATTGCCTAGTAAGATCAGGCTTGGGGAAAGATCAAGGGGCATCCCCAATACCTTACTGATCTGTTTATTTATTCTGTTCCAATATGGCTTAAGGGGTGGGCACTTCCACCATATGTGGGAGAGGGTACCAACTTCACCGCAGTGTCTCCAGCAAAGGGAAGATGAATTAGGGAAAATACTATGGAGCCTATGTGGGGTTAGGTACCATCTAGAGAGCAGCTTAAAATTTGTCTCTACTAAAGTTAATGATAGGGATGATTTTTTAGTTTCTAGAAAAATACGGCCCCATTGAGCATCTGTCAACGTTATATCCAACTCCTTTTCCCACCTCGTGATATATGCAGGCCTCCTGGCGGGGAAGGATCCCCTTAGTAGCTTATAAATTATAGAGATATGTGCTTTGCTCATGGAAGGGGTTGTGCACAGAGTTTCAAATAGTGTTAGAGGCCTAGTTAAATTAGCTTTGTGTGGGCTAGAGAAAATAGCATGCCTAGCTTGCAAGTATGGGAACCAGAGGTGGAATGAGGAGCCTATGGATTGGCCTATCTCTGCTTGTGAACGCATCAGGCCATTATGTAGTAACATATGTGTAGGTATATTGGAGGATACACCTGCTAATCGTGGTATCTGAATGGTGTGAGTCTGTAATAGTAGAGGATTATTGAGTAGAGGAGAAAGGGGGGAGATTGGCGTAGAAATCAGTTTATCCTCCGCTAAGTGTTTGTCCCATGTGCGCAGCGTGGCTGCAGTATAGTAATTACTCCAAACATCTTGGGACCTAGATCTATGTGGGATCCAGCACTGATCTCCCAAGTCTAATCCACCCGCCAAATAAGATTCTATCTGCACCCAGGGTTTGTCTGTTAGTGAGTGTTTCCAGGCGACTATTCATGCCAGGTGTGTCGCCTTGTAGTAATGAACCAAGTTGGGGGAACCTAGACCTCCGTCCTCTCTATTCAAGAACAACGTGTCTCTAGTTACTCTAGGTCTTTTATGTGACCAAATGAACTGGTCAAATCTTTTTTGTTGTTTCAGAAGGTATTGTATAGGGAGGTCTAAAGGAAGGACTTGGAATAGGTAAAGGAATTTGGGAAGAATGTACATTTTTATTGCATTAATGCGCCCCATCCAAGAGAGGTGGCCCTGTTTGTGCCAGGTTACTAAAGATTTATCTGTTGCTATTTGAAGGGGAACATAATTAAGGGTAAATAGTTCTGTATGGATAGGAGATATATCAATCCCTAAGTATTTAATTTTCGAAGTTATCTGAAAGGAGGTGTGAGTTTTAAGATAGTGTGTGTCCCCTTCGCCTAAGTGTACGGGAAGTATCATCGACTTCTCCATGTTGATTGAAAAGTTGGAGACCCGCTTATATTCCTCAAGCTCGTCGAGCAGGGCTGGAAGGGATGCTTGGGGAAAGCGTAACGTAAATATGATATCGTCCGCGTATAGCAGACATTTTTGATGGATCTCTCCAAAAGAGACACCTTGTATGAGAGGATTACTCCTTACCCTAGCAGCAAGCGCCTCCACTACCAGTGCAAACAGCAGAGGCGAGAGGGGACACCCCTGTCGTGTACCATTATTTATATTAATTCTTTGAGAGATTGTGCTATTCGCATTAACATATGCGACTGGGTTACTATAGAGGGCTTTAATGCGCGATATCATTACTTGTGAAAAGCCGAACATTGACAGGGCGGACCAGAGAAAATCCCAGTCCACCCTGTCAAAGGCCTTCTCGGCGTCAGAAGAAAGCAAAACAAGGGGCGATTTGGAATTTGTAGCCGACAATAAGGTATTCAGAACTCGGATGGTATTCTCCTTAGCTTCCCTACCTGGTATAAAGCCGACCTGGTCAGCATGTACAAGATATGGTAAATGTTTGCTGATTCTCGTGGCCAGTAATTTAGCGTACAACTTGATGTCTACATTTATTAGGGATATAGGGTGGTAATTAGTAACCTTATCTGGGGATTTGCCTGGTTTAGGAATCACTGAGATAGTGGCTGCAAGAAGCGTGGATGGGAGGTGGGTACTTTGGTCAAAAGAGTTATACATTTCTAACAGGTGCGGGCCTAAAAGGGATTTGAACAGATGGTAAAATTTAGGAGAGAAGCCATCGGGGCCAGGGGCTTTCCCCTGTGGGAGATCCCTAATAGCTAACAGAACCTCCTGTACTGTGAATTGTGTGTCTAACGCCTCGCTCTCTAAATTTGACAAAGATGGGAGTTGGGCCTGTTCCAGGTATCTATTGATACGGTTAAGCTTATCTTCTGAGTGGGTGTTTGGGAGATTATATAAAGCGGCGTAGTATGTCGTGAATTGGTTAACAATTGCAGTGTTGCTATTATGGACATTCCCTTCGGAGTCCGTGATTTTAGCTATATAATTTTTAAATTTCTTTTTCTTCAAAGATCTCACTAGTAGGCGTCCTGCTTTATTATTTTCGATAAAAATTTTCGATTTGGATGTAAGTGCCCTCATATGTGCGTTCTTAATTAAATAATGGTTTAACGCTTCTCTAGCCTGCTGGGATTTCTGCAGCAAGAGTGGTGATCTGGGGTCTCGTTTTAAAGTGCTGTTGCAGGCTTTAAACTCAGATGAGAGGGAGTCAAACAAGGCTGCTCGTTGCTTACGTTGCCTATGTGTGTGGCCCATGATTTCTCCTCTAATGTAGCATTTATATGCTTCCCAGTTAGTGACAGCTGAGGTATCTATGGAGCTATTGAATGAGAAGAATTCAGAGGTTTTTTCGGCCAGGTCAGTGGTTATAACGGGGTCTAAGAGGATTTGGTCATTTAGCTTCCAATATTGTTGATGACATGGCTTGGCGGACCACAAGAATGTGGAACAAACCATGCTATGGTCTGACCAAGAGGTGTGGTGAAGCCTTGAGTCTATAAGCAAGGTAAGCAACTGTTGCTCACAAAAAATATAGTCAAGGCGGGTATAGGAGCGTTGGGGATGTGAGAAAAATGTAAAGTCCCTAGTGTTAGGGTGTGTAGTTCTCCAGGTGTCAAAGAGAGGGATGTTATTGATTGCTTGCCAGTTGGCTCTAATCTGAGAGTTCCTGATATAAGACCTGCCTAGTGACGTGTCTAACATGGGATTGACTGGAAAATTAAGGTCCCCACTAAGGAGTATCGGGCCTTTCGAGATGTCTATAGTCTGGTTAACCACTGTGCGAAAGAAGGAGGGCTTGGGGCAGTTGGGGGCGTACACATTTACCAAAGTGACGGGTCTACCATAGTATAACCCCGTTATAATTATAAAGCGACCTTCTTTGTCTAAGTGTTTATTCAATAATTCAAAGGAGGAGCCTTTCCTAAATGAGATGCAGACTCCGTTATGCTTAGTCGGGCCAGAACATAAAAAGAGTTGGTCATAGTATAGCTTTGAGAGAGTGGGTTCACTGGATTTTTTAAAATGGGTCTCTTGTATCATAATAATGTCGATTTTCTTTTTATAGAAATCGTGGAAGGCTATTGAGCGCTTCTGTGGGGAAAGAAAACCTTTAACATTTTGTGTGGAAAGCCTGAACTGACTAGGCTGAGGGTGTCGTGGCATAATACAGTAAACCTTAAAATCTTAACAGATACTAGCCAATACAGTCTAATTCAGTGTGTTGTATCCTGAGGGCTGTAAAATTCAACAAATAAAGAACAGTTCAACAAATGCAAAACAACGAACAAAAATAAAATATTTTTGAACAGTAGTGAGAATCGAATAACAGTAACAGTTGTAAATTTCTAATTTCCTGATGTATAGGGAGTGAGGAAATAACAAGAAAAAGGGGAAAAGAGGGAAGGACAGAAAGGGAAAAGTAAGGAGTAAGAAAATCCTTGTAGGCAAGCTGAGTTAAGAAAAAGGGGAGCTGAAGTGAAGCAAGAACCAAAGAAAGAGGGAGGGAAAGTGTGGCCCGGCGGGACCCCCTCAACAGGCCGAGAGCAAGTAGGCCCAGGCCTAGAAAATACCAAACAGTATAAAATTAACATATCCGGAGAGTGTCTCTCAAGTTGGACCGATAATGTTCAGCGGTACAAAAAGTCAGTATGGGTAGTTAGTAAGCTTCACCCGTATACAAGCATATAGAACCATATACTCACAACCTCCAGCGTTCATATTCAGGTGGTTACAGTCCCTACAGGGGCCTCTTTGCTGGTAATATCGGTACAAAGCTTTTTAAGGCGTTGTTTGCTGATTACTTCAGACCAGAGTCTTCTCTGGGGCTTTGGTGGGGGTTCATTCAATTTTGAAGACTGGGGTGAAGTGGTCTCAGGAGTCGGAATGTCCAGAAGTTGGCAAAAGTCGGCAATATCTCCCGTCGATGAGCATTCAAAATGCCTTCCATTTTTGACGATCTGTATCGATACCGGGAAACCCCATCTGTATGGTATTTTGAGAGCTCGCAAGTGGGTAGTGAAGGGAGCAAATTCTTTCCTGAGTAGGAGTGTTCTGGTGGAGAGATCCTGATAGATTTGGATTTTTGCGCCCATATATGAGAAAGTGGGCTGAGTGCGTGCCAGTTGATATATTTTCTCTCTGTCTCTATAACTTGAAAAGCACACAATAATGTCCCTTGGGGGTTGATTATCACTGGGTTTGGGCCTCAGAGACCTGTGTGCCCTCTCAATGGGTATTGGATCTATTACTCTCTGGTTGGAGATAGCGACGGATTAAAATAGATTTTGTAGATGTTCTATGATGTCTTCGGTCTTTACTGATTCTGGAACTCCGCGTATACGGAGATTGTTTCTCCGTGTCCTGTTTTCTATATCATCGATTTTATTTTCCAGCTCTGCTATTTGTGACTGCTGGTCCTCCATAGCGTGTGACATATCTGATATTTCTTGAATAATCTCTTCTCTATTATCCTCTAGCGCTTCCACCCTATGACCCAGCTCATTAATATCCTTTTTCAGCTCAGCACACTCAGTCTTGATGCAGGATTTAACCTGATTAATGAGAGCTTCCATAGCCTTTAGTGTAACTGGGCCGTCTTCTGATTGCTGATGCGGGTCAGAGGGGGATACCGGCGTATTTGTGGCCTCAGGATTGTCCGAAATATCATCATCTTCACTATCTATCTGAGGTTGTTCCATTTTTTTCTTTTTATTCTCTGTGCTTTTAAAAAAGGCATTTACAGAGCCAGATCCTATGGTAGGCTTGTAGTTCTTTTCATTTTTATTTGCTCTGCGTTGCGCCATGTCTGCAATAGTGTAGTGGCGCCTTGTTATAGATAGACCAGTTTCAAAATATTATTGCTTTACAGTGGACTGTGATTGAATAATTTAAAGTGTGGGAACGGAGTTAAATCCTGTTTGAGAAGGGTTCTGTAATATGCAGCAGGTTATAACAGTTTCCTTTGCCCCTTTACTTCAAAAATATATATGTGCTATTGGAAAGGCTTGGGGCCTCTTGAACTTTATCCCCGGTTAAGGCATTAGCTATCTGGTGCGTAGTATGTAGGCTACAAAGTTAAGGGCCGTCTCTGCACATTAGGATAACATATTACCAATCTTCTGGGTGATCTGTGCAGCATCCCTGTGCTCTCCGTTCATGTATGGGTGAACGCTATCGTCTGCTGACAGCTGCAGTGCTGCACTTCTCTTCCAGCTTTAGTTACAGGCTTCCACTGCGGCCTACGTTGCGATCGTGGTAACTGCTTTTGTCCCTTTATAGATGTTTCTGGAAACCAGTTAAAGGGTCTCCGGACCCTTCGCGGACATTCAGTGGCCAGTTTCAGGCATCTATGATTATTATGTGCGGCCTGAGAAAGAATCCCGCACTAGTCACAGCAGGAGCTCTAGTTAGGTGCGGCCATTAAGCACGCCCGCACGCTCCCCGGAAAAGAGGGATTTGTCTAATTATTTACTTGGACAATATCCTTCTTATTCATCAATCCCCTTCTATCCTACAGGATCATCTTTTTCTTACTATTTCTTTTTTTTCAAGATTTAGGTTTTATTATCAATTTCAATAAATCTGCTTTGATTCCATCTCAGAACTTAATTTTCTTTGGTTTCAACATAGATACAATTTCTGCCTCTCTAAGTGTTCCGTCAAAATAAAAAGACAAAATAAAAAAAAAGATAAAGAAAGAAATTTCTTATGTCCTTCTCAAACAATCTTTTCCGCTTTGTCTCTTGGCCAGGATTATTGGCCTTCTTTCTTCTTCCATACAAGCAATTTTTCCGGCCCCTCTACATTACAGAGCTCTTCAGAAATTAAAAATGTATTACCTCAGGAAAGGTTTTTCTTATCAACACATGATTTGTCTATCAGAGGAGGCGATAGAAGAATTTAACTGGTGGCTTATCAATATGGAAGCATGGAATGGCAAAGCCATTTTTGGAAGTTCCCCGGACATAATTATAGAATCAGATGCAAGCAACTCAGGTTGGGGAGCCAGATGTGGTTCCCAAATTTCAGGAGGAAAATGGTCTGCTCTGGAGAAAAATCTTCACATAAATTGTCGGGAACTTTTGTCGGGAGCTTTTGCTATCAAGAGCTTTATCAAACATTCTCATCCTATTACAGTACTTCTTTGTATGGACAATATATCAGCTGTTCGATATATAAATTGTTTAGGTGAAACAACTTCAAAAATGTTATCTGTATTAACCAAAGAATTAATTCATTATTGTCTTTCTCAAAACATATCTATTCAAGCAGAATATCTTCCAGGACTTAACAATCAAATGGCAGATTGGGGTTCGAGATAGCTTACGGATTTCAGCGATTGGATGTTGAAACCCTCTCTTTTTCAACTAATTCATCAGATGAGAGGTCCATTTGTAATAGATCTCTTTGCCTCTCGGTTAAATCATCAAATTCTCCCTTTTTTCAGTTGGAAACCAGATCCAGAAGCTTTAGCAATAGATGCTTTTGTCCAACAGTGGCCTCTTCAAGGAGCATATGCGTTTCCTCCTTTTTCAATGATTCTTCTGACTCTTTTATTTGTCAAGAGACATCAAATTTCTCTTTTGATCATGACTCCTTTTTGGCCAAATCAAGTTTGGTACCCTTATCTTCTGGAGATGTCCTTCCTTCCTCCCATTCTTCTTCCCAATATACCAGACCTTCTTACAGATCCAAACGGAGAATTTCACACTTTAGTGCTTCAAAGCAACCTCCAACTTGTAGCTTGGATGATTTCAGGGGTTCCTGGTCTAGCGATGGACTTTCGGAACATGCTAAACTCCTCCTTCAAGACTCTTGGGCCGCTGGAACCAAAAAATTGTATTTTTCCGCTTGGATTAAGTGGTCTAGCTGGTGCAGTAACAAACACTTGGATCCTGTTTCAGCACCTTTAAATGAAATAATTAATTATCAATCTTCTCTTTTTATTGATGGTCTAGCTTATAGATCCATTAATGTGGCTAGGTCAGCCATTTCAGCTAGTCATGAATATTTTAATAATCTACCCATTGGTCAAAATCCTACTAGTTGCAGATTATTAAAATCTATCCGTCTTAAAAGACCTCCTACTTCCAAATATTCTTGCTTTTGGTATGTAGATTTAGTAATCTCCCTTTTTCAAAAATGGCCGGAGAATGATAAACTATCATTAAAACAACTTTCAGTCAAACTTGCAACTCTTTTATGTTTATTATCTTGTAAAAGAGTTTCAGATGTTCGTGCTATTGATTACAATTCAAAAATGTTTTCACCTCAAGGTGTAATTTTTAACTTAACTTGTAGAACAAAAACTCTTTCTTCTATATTTTATCCCTACTTTTTTGAACAACAAAAACTCTGTATAGTTCTTTGTCCTAAAGAGTTTGAATCCAGAACTGCTCTTCTTAGATCCTCTTCTTCTAAACAACTTTTAATTTCTTTTGTTTCTCCTCACTTACCAGTTTCTTCACCCACTATCAGTCAAGGGTGTTATGTTAGAAGCTGGTGTAGATGATATTTTTTCTTCTCATTCTATTCGAGGAGCTTCAGCTTCTAAAGCTTTTTCTAAATCTGTTTCTTTACAAGATATTTTAAACACTGCAGATTGGTCTGACAAAACTTTCAGACAATTTTATTTTAAACCTATTAATTCTATTCCTAATCAGTTAGTGTTATAATTTTATTTTATATTGTATTCAAATTATTATCATTTTTGCTTTAAACTAGCAAAATAGGACTCTCTGATAATTCTGATTATTCTATTTCATGACGGAATAATCTAGATTTTATTAAAGAGACAGAGACGAGTATTTTCCCTCCACTGTTTTAATTTGTTCCCTTCCCTATGTATAAAATAATATAATAGTTTTATTTAATCCTAATGACACTTTATTTGTTTTTCGGTACCAAATCCTTCCACTACAGGATTTTAAGAATCCTTCAAGAATTTTGGATCCTTCCAATCTTTCTCTTCAATCAAGTTCTTCAGTTTCTCCAAGCAAGTTTTCATCGTATTTATCCTGGAAAATGTGATTATTCTCTTCAATCAACTCTTTTGTTCGTCCAAGTTCCTTATGTTCCTGTGGATTGTTATTTTTGGACTGTTCCTGTTTTTATCTTTTGGAAATGGATTTTGTTTTCTTCGCTTGAATGAGAAAAGAAGAAGTTTTGCTACTTTCTGGTCTCTTTATGGCTACTATGATTCATCTGATTGGTCCCTGCTATCTCTGACCACCAATGGACTGTTCTCATTGGTTTCAGTTATATGCATTGTTATTATATTTTTTTCTGTTAATATTCAAATGTTTAACTTTTAAATGCTGTCTGAGTAGTAAAGTGAAAGGTAATGCAAAATACTCATCTCTGTCTCTTTAATAAAATCTAGATTATTCCGTCATGAAATAGGATAATCAGAATTTTCTAGCTTTTGTTCTGCCTCAGTTAAGTGCGTCTCTCTATTTTCTTGTTTGTATGCAAATTACTATTGGGTCTCCCTAAGAGTAAAGAGGGGAAACCAGACGTGGACTCCTTGCACACATTCCCTAGAACGATGCAACTGCACCTCACTGACGAGGCCCAAGGAAGGCCAAATTGTATGTCTGGGGTTTGTTGGTTTCTCTTGTTCAGAGAAGAATTGCCTGTTATTTTTACGCTGGACTGTTATTCGGCAGGGTCAGACTGATATGCTACAGGATATTTTTTCTCTGTGACAAGCATAGTATGCTAAAAGAGACTGCACCATGGGTGGCACTGGCCTAGTAAACAAGCACAAAAGTTTATCTTATATCTGTAGGAGCAGAAAAAAGAGAGGCACCTTATGGGACAGTATCGTTTACACAACGATCGGGGAACAGGAGATAACACACAAACCCAAGAGCGGGGTACTCACAAGGATTGCGGCATAAACGTATGCCTTACTGCGCAGGACGGGACCTTAGTCGCCCGACAGACAGACCAGTAGCAGAGAGTGTCCGGAACTCCAGGATCCAATCAGCAGCTGCTGGTAGTAGGAGTGTCAGGAGATAGCCGTCCGTGGTGCATCCAATCACCGATGACTCTATTGGAGAGACAAGCAAGCGGACCAACCAGAACACAACAGTCGAAAGAGCGGGGGTATCGAAGAAGGCAGTTTTGTTTAAAACCAGTATAAAAACATATGCTTGATATGCAATAAAAACAGCAACGCGTTTCTCGACCTTCCGGTCGTTTCATCAGGCCTGATTGGATCCTGCTGATTGGATCCTGGAGTTCCGGACACTCTCTCCTACTGGTCTGTCTGTCGGGCGACTAAGGTCCCGTCCTGCGCAATAAGGCATACGTTTATGCCGCAATCCTTGTGAGTACCCCGCTCTTGGGTTTGTGTGTTATCTCCTGTTCCCCGATCGTTGTGTAAACGATACTGTCCCATAAGGTGCCTCTCTTTTTTCTGCTCCTACAGATATTTGCTACATCTATCCCTAAGAGTGCTGCCACATCTATCGAGTGCTTGGTCTGTTCCAGGAATCTTATTCCCCTTACGACTCTTCTCCAGCTGGATCACGGCTTCTTCTGTGCGCACCTCCAGGAGGGTTTTTTTCCCTTACAATCTCCACTCACAAAAGTTTATCTAGCTTTTATTCTGTCTCAGTTGAGTGCGTCTGTTTTCTTGTTTATATAAAAACAAGATGCACATTTCCTCACGAGGCAAACCAATTTTGTGCTAGTATCAATACTTATTTGGAAACTGTGTATGTTTACTTAACCCAATCTGTGTTTATAAACTATTTTCTGGATTGTTGTTTATATCTGTATATACACATATATACAGATGTATTTACAACAGCTTTACATGTGAATATTTTTTCCCTGGGCAGAAAAAAGGAAGCAATATCCTGATCTTTGTGAAAATCAGATACTACTTTTGGAAGAAATTCAGGTAGTGTCCAAAGAACAACCTTGTCTTAATGAAAAGCAATAAAAGGATATTTAACCAAAAGGGCTTGCAACTCAGAAACTCACCTTGCTGATATGATAGCCACAAGAAAAATGTATGCAAGGAACCAGAAACAAATCTCACGCAACCGCTCAAACAGAGAATCCAACAGAGCATTCAACACTAAAGAAAGATCACAAGAAGGAAAAGCCTATCTTACAGAAGGACGGATATGGGCCAAAGCTTTAAAAAAAAACTGAACCATCAAAGGCTACTGAGCCCATTTAACTCATTAAATAAAATGAATTTCCTAAACTTGTACCTTAAGGGTTCTAACAACACTAAGGCTTTGGAGAAAAACATCATAGAGAAAATCCAGCAGAAGCGAAAGCAGAAAAGATGCTGTAGAGATGCTATGTTATACTATCCACGAGGAAAAGATGTCCCAAATTCTATAATAGGTCTTAGAAGTTGAGCCTTTCCGGGCCTGCAAAAGGGTCTCAATCACAGGAGCCGAAATATTAATCTGTTAAAATCTGGAGACCTCAGCAACCATGCTGTTAGCCTATAATGTTGTAGAACTGGACCTATACTCAGCATGTCCCAAGAAACCGGAAGATGCCATGGAGGATAAATTGCAAATCTCCGAACCAGTGGAAAACAGGGTCTGCAAGGACAAAAGGGAAGAATAGATATAATACCAAATATAAAAAATGGTAATAGCATGCGCCAAAGACCAATCAAATCCAAAACTGATAGATAGTAAACTCAGAGTGATTGGTTAATCCTCCTACAGTATTTAAAAAGTGCAATTGAAAAATACAATACCATACCAATAAAAGTGTGCTTCTAAGTGTGATGAGGTGTATATTTGAAAATGTGTATAAAAAGAACTTTAAAGTCTAAATCCAATATTAGATTGTATTTAAAATTATAAAATGTGTATGTGTGGACCTTTATATATGATGATATGAAAAGGGTTGTTGGATCGATAGTAATTGCCAAGCAACTGTAACAACTAAAACAACTAAAGTGATACAAAATATGCAATGTGACCAAAAAGACTTATCGTGATATGAGTCCCAGAAGTGATGCTGGAAATAAATAACTGGAATCGTCAATTTTTAAAGATAAAGTTGTAAAGATCTTTGTAATCCCAGTCAAAGTGTTCCAAACAAAAAGTTCAAGTGCAAACGGCAGCTGGTCTTGTAGATGTCTAATCAGGACCCCGTATCTAGAAATGATGCAAGAAAAGACAGCGCCTCATTGTGCAAGTAGGTTTCGTAAGAAGAAATCACAGTGGAAGTGAAGACAAATGAAAATATACTCACAAGGGTATTGGCACCCTTATTGAAAGTGGTGCGAATAGGCAGACTGACGTTTTAACAGCAGTCAGTACGCTGTACCAGGTAAACGTCCAAATTCCTGAGCGAACAGCTGTGGGCTCTCCTCCACAGATCGAGTCCGGATCTTCTGTAACTGTGCTGTGGGAAGTAACAGCGTGCAGCTGCTCTTCGTGTGCAATCCATGCTGCAAGTTGGTAGCTAGAAAGCCGTCCTCGGCAGAGCTACACTCAATGAAAAAGTCTGCTGGTAGTGGAAAACTGGGCAGGCAAGGGTAAAAAAGCCGAATAATACAAGGCTTAGTGCATAAAAAAAGTAAAAACACTTTATTTGGGGTGAGCTTTAACGCGTTTCTCGGCCACAAGCTCCTGGCCGTTTCATCAGAAAAGGTGTGTTTCTGATGAAACGGCCAGGAGCTTGTGGCCGAGAAACGCGTTAAAGCTCACCCCAAATAAAGTGTTTTTACTTTTTTTATGCACTAAGCCTTGTATTATTCGGCTTTTTTACCCTTGCCTGCCAAGTTTTCCACTACCAGCAGACTTTTTCATTGAGTGTAGCTCTGCCGAGGACGGCTTTCTAGCTACCAACTTACAGCGTGGATTGCACACGAAGAGCAGCTGCACGCTGTTACTTCCCACAGCACAGTTACAGAAGATCCGGACTCGATCTGTGGAGGAGAGCCCACAGCTGTTCGCTCAGGAATTCGGACGTTTACCTGGTACAGCGTACTGACTGCTGTTAAAACGTCAGTCTGCCTATTCACACCACTTTCAATAAGGGTGCCAATACCCTTGTGAGTATATTTTCATTTGTCTTCACTTCCACTGTGATTTCTTCTTACGAAACCTACTTGCACAATGAGGCGCTGTCTTTTCTTGCATCAAGAATCCCTATGAAGATCACTGACTCCTTTAAGATCCTTCTCAGAAGGGAATAAGAGGAAGCACATAGATGAGACTGAATGGCCACTCCTGAAGAATAGCATCCACCTCTAGAGCTTGAGGTGAGGGAAATTCTTGAAAGCTGATGATTAACATTGGATGTTATTAAGTCAATCTCTGTAAGACCCCGTCTGCTGACAATCATCCAAAATAATCATCTGTTGAGTTGCAACTCTGTTGGAGAAACTTGTCTCCTGCTTAGAAAATCTGCTGCGACATTTTTGACCCCTGGAACATGAACTGCAGCAAGGAGGTGAACATGACACTGGGCCCAAATGAAGATTGGTGAAACTTCTTTCAAGGCAGCTAGACTTGTTGTCCCTCCTTGAAACTGGATATAAGCAGTAGTTGTTCGACAAGATCTTCACTGCTTTCCGTACCAGATGCTTCTGAACAGCCAGTAAAGCCTGAAAAACAGACTCTGATCTCCAATACATTTGAGGGAAGAGATTGATCTTGCTTTTTCCATGTCGTCTGAGCAAGCATCCCTTGATAAAGAGCTCCCCAACTGGATTTGGTGGCATCAGTTTGAACAATAATGCACCGTTTCTTGAAGAGGAAGGCCCTTGAACAAAATCGGGGGCTGAATCCACTAATGAAAAGACCTCTTTTGCAGGTTTGCAGGAAAAAGGATCAGATGAGACATACTGCTGCGCCTCTTGAAATTTGTGAAAAAATTATTTTGAAAAGAATGCATCTGCCACCATGCCCATTTCACCATGTGTATGACAGATGCCATATGACCCAGCAGTCACACCCACTGACAAGCTGTGAGTTTTCTGATATGACAAAGGTTCAAGAGGTATTAAGTTTATTAGCCATCCATTCTCTTGTAGTAAAATCTCTCTGTGAAGACTAGTCTGTTCCAGTAAATCTGCTAAAAGAAGGATGTCGTCTAAATAATGAATGGCAAATATTCACTTGACACTAAGCCATTAGAGGAACCAGGACCTTTGTGAATGCCCTTGGTGCAGTAGAAATACTGAAGGAAAGCACTGTAAATTGGTAGGTATGACTTCCAACAGAAACACTTGGAAATTTTCTGTGATTTACACATGGAAGTATGCATCCTTGAGATCTACATTGAGAAGTTAAGCCTTTGGGGGAATCAGATTGACAACTAAAAAAACAGACTCCATCTTGAAGCTTTGAACCATCAGAAATGAGTTCAGGGCACAAAGATCTAGAACTGGTCTCTACAACCCCCCCTTTTTCTTTCCCACAAGGAAGCCGTTGAGACTAATCCTACCACCTCACACTATGTCAGTGACTGTAATCAAAGATATAATGGTGCCGGAATACTGAATATACTTGGCATTAAAAAAGGTAAGCCAAAAAATGAAATTTATGCTTATCTGATAAATGTGTTTCTTTCTTGACACAGTGAGTCCACGGATCATCATAATTACTATTGGGAATATCACTCCTGACCAACAGGAGGAGGTAAAGAGCACCACAGCAAAGCTGTTAAATATCACTCCCTTACCCACATCCCCCAGTCATTCGACCAAAGGGAAAGGAGAAAGGAAGTAATATAAGGTGCAGAAGTGCCTGAGGTTTATGTAAAAATAAACTTCTGAACACAGGGAGGGCCGTGGACTCACCGTGTCAAGAAAGAAACACATTTATTAGGTAAGCATAAATTTAATTTTCTTTTTAATGACACAGTGAGTCCACGGATCATTATAATTACTATTGGGAATCAATACCCAAGCTAGAGGACACGAATGATAAGGGAGGGAGAAGACAGTTAGCCTAAACAGAAGGCACCATTGCTTGAAGAACCTTTCTCCCAAAAACAGCCTCAGCCGAAGCAAATGTATCAAATTTGTAAAATTTTGAAAAAGTGTGTAAAAATGACCAAGTGGCAGCCTTGCAAATCTGATCTACAGAAGCTCCATTTTTGAAAGCCCAAGTAGAAGAAACAGCCCTTGTGAAATGAGTCGTGATTTTCTCAGGAGGCTGCTGACCAGCAGTCTCATATAACAAGCGAATAACACTCCTTAACCAACAAGAAAGAGAAGTAGCCGTAGCTTTCTGACCTTTACGCTTCCCAGGGCCGCCATCAGGGGGTGACAGGGGTGACTCCTGTCAGGGGCCCAGTGGGCCAGGGGGGCCCCATGAGGCAAGAACAAAAAAAATATATATTTTTTTTATTTTGGCAGCCACCAGTGGGTACTACAGCAGAGTACTAATTGAGCATGGGAAATGTTTTTACAAGGAGTAAAGTATTAGCATTTGAGAGGATTTCTGAGTGTGCACTAAACCACTATGCACAGTGTGAGACAGACTTGGCACTTTGTACAGTGTGTGTCTGAGTCAGACAGCAGATCACTTTCATTTGCAGAGAGGGTAGGACTTATTTAGCAAATGTTTTTTATTTCTTTGTGCAATTTCGGATTGTAACTTCAGTGTGGTAGTAGTTGTATGGTGGGGCCAGGGGTCTATAAAAACACATTTTTTTTAGCAGCAGTGTATTTATGATTATTTGACAATGCTGTAGAAATTCTATATTTAAAACCATGCAGAAATGTTTCCTTCTCAATACACAAATGGTAGGTGCCCGTTTGGCAGATATGCATTTATATACATTATATATATTACATTCCAGTTTACTGCCACTTTATGCAAGGACTTTCCAGATGCAAGGAGGCATTTTATTTAAGATTTTTGCACCTGTATAAAATGTTATACTCTCAGACTAAGATTGCTCAGTGTTTGAAATGAGACAGGTTAACTTAAAACTGTTCAGTTTACACTACAGCTGACTTAATTTTGAAATACATACCAACAAGCCTAAATCCTGCATTTAACCAGATCTAATGGTATGAGTACCACAGCTTATGGTTCCACCAAGACCATATAGAGTACAGCATTTTCAAAATCCATAAGTACAGCTGACAGATGGGAACATTTGTACACTATATTTGAAGTGGTGCTTTTGGTTGGGGAAAAAACAAACATGTGTCAACCTTTTAAAAGTACTTTTCTTCATCTAGCCATCTACCCAGATCATTAATGTACAATTTTGAATTCACAGAATTATTTTTGTTTGCACATTTACAAATATGATTGTTTAAAAAGTGATCTCTTAATTTCTGCATTTTTTTTTATCATTCATGTCTCACAACGTTGATTTAGGGGATGCAAGGTGCATCAATGTTTCCTCCTGTGAGTGTTTCTGTGGGTGTCTGTCTTTATGTCTTTGTGCTTTGGTTTGTGTCTCTGTGTGTATGTATTTTTTTCATGTGGGTCTCTCTGTGAGGGTGGGTGTGTATGTCTTTGTGAATTTTCTTTGGATGTCTGTGAGGGTGTGTGCATATGTCTTTGAGCTTTTTCTATGGGTGTCTCTGTGAGGGTGTGTGTATGTTTGTCGTTGTGTATTTTCTCTGGATGCCTCTGTGAGGGTGGGTGTGTATGTCTGTGTTTTCTGTGGATGTCTCTGTGAGGGTGGGTGTGTGTATGTATGTATGTCTGTGTTTTCTGTGGGTGTCTTTGTGAGGGTGTGTGTATGTCTGTGTTTTCTGTGGGTGTCTCTGTGAGGGTGTGTGTATGTCTTTGTGTGTTTTCTCTGGATATCTCAGTGAGTGTGTGTGTATGTATGTCTTTCTGTGTTTTATGTGGTTGTCTCTCTGTGTGTGTATGTCTTTGTGTGTTTTCTGTGAGTTTCTCTGTGTGTGTGTGTGTCTTTGTGTGTTTTCTGAGGCTGTCTTTGTCGGTGTTTCCTTGGGTGTATGTGCAAGTTTGAGTTTGTGTGTGTCCATTGTCTGTTCCTTTTTAGGACATTTTGACCTTACTACTGATTATTCACATCTTTCTACAGACTTTGAGACTAATAAGACCTTCCGTAAGTCACCAATCCATCATTTAACCTTTAAATTATTGTTTAGGCAGTTCAGGGCCCTTCCTTTCAGCCACTGCATGCTGTTGTCATCATTTAGTTGGCATCTTCCTTTACAAAAAGATAATCAGAACTCCATATTTTGTTTTCTAAATCTCCTTTTTTTTTTTTTTTACAAAACTTTAGTCTACCTCATTACTTGTCAGGTCAATGTAAACAAGTGCTGAGTGTCTGTTTGGGTGTCTGTGTCTGAGTGTGTTTCTTTGCGTGTCTACTAGAGTGTCTATATGTGAATCCTTATGTGTGAGTGTGTGTTTCAATGTATAAGTGTGTCTGTGTGTTTGTATGTTACTACCTTTACAACATTTCCAAGTTTAAATAGACACTTAAGAATAAAGTGCATATACGTTTTAGTAACTTGGTCAAAAATTGCACATGTCAAGGGGGGGGGGGGGCTGATCAATGGTTAAGTCAGGGGCCCCAAAATTCCTAGTGGCGGCCCTGCTTCCCAGAAAAAACAACAAATAAAGAAGAAGACTGGCGAAAATCCTTAGTCGCCTGCAAATAATATTTTAATGCACATACTACATCCAGATTGTGCAACAAACGTTCCTTATGAGAAGAAGGATTAGGACACAAAGAAGGAACAACAATCTCCTGATTAATATTCTTATCAGTAACAACCTTGAGAAGAAAACCTAGTGCAGTACGTAGTACTACCTTATCAGAATGAAAAATAAGGAAAGGAGACTCACACTGCAACGCAGAAAGCTCCGAAACTCCTCCAGCCGAAGAGATAGCAACCAAAAACAAAACCTTCCAGGTTAATAACTTAATATCCAAAGAATGCATAGGCTCAAACGGAGCCTGTTGGAAAACTGTAAGAACTAAATTAAAACTCCAAGGAGGAGTCACAAACTTAAACATAGGCAGAATTCTAACCAGGGCCTGACAAAAAGACTGAACATCTGGCACATCCGCCAGACGCTTGTTCAACAAAATAGACAAAGCCAAAATTTGACCCTTCAGGGTACTAGCAGATAAAATCTTCTCCAGACCCTCCTGGAGAAAAGACAAAATCCTAGGAATCCGAACTCTACTCCAAGAGTAGCCCCTGGATTCACACCAATACAGATATTTAAACAATATCATATAATAAATCTTTCTAGTCCCAGGCTTACGCGCCTGAATCAAAGTCTCAATGACCGACTCAGAAAAACCATGCTTGGATAGTATCAAGCGTTGAATCTCCAAGCAGTCAGCTTCAGAGAAACGAAATTTGAATGAAGGAAGGGACTCCTGAAGTAGAAGGTCCTTCCTTAATGGAAGACTCCAAGGTGGAAAAGATGACATCTCCACCAGATCTGCATACCAGATCCTGCGAGGCCACTCCGGTGCAATGAGAATCACTGACGCCCTCTCTTGTCTGATCCGAGCAATGGCCTGAGGAAGAAGAGCAAACGGAGGAAACACGTATGCCAGACTGAACTTCCAAGGAACTGCTAGAGCATCTATCAGTACAGCCTGAAGATCCCTTCACCTCGGGAGCTTGGCATTCTGAAGAGATGCCATGAGATCCAACTCCGGCTTCCCCCATCTGAGAATCAAGCTGGAAAACACCTCCTGGATGAAGTTCCCACTCCCCCGGATGAAAAGTCTGCTCATAAAATCCACTTCCCAATTGTCCACCCCTGGGATGTGGATCGCAGACAGACAGCAGTTGTGGGTCTCCACCCACTGAATAGTCTTGGCTACCTCTGTCATGGCCAAGGAACTCCGAGTTCCTCCCTGATGATGATGTAAGCCACTGACGTTATATTGTCCGACTGAAACCTGATAAACTGGACTGAAGCTAGCTGAGGCAAGGACAGAAGAGCATTGAAGATTGTCCTCAGCTCTAGGATATTTATCTGAAAAACCAACTCCTTCTTCATAGACCCTGAGCCTTCAGCGAACCCCAGACAGCTCCCCAACCCAGCAGACTGGCATCCGTGGTCACGATCACCCAGGTAGCAGTGACGTGCATTCATTAGAGGCAGGGGAGGCAGCGCCTCCCCTGGCCAATGTGGGAATTACATCTATTTTTTCATTAAAAAAAAAAAAAAAAAATGTTGTTTTTTTTTCTTCTTTTTTTTTTTTTTTACATATGAAAGGTGACCCCCCCTACCCCCCCACCCCTCCACCAAATTATGCTTTTTATTGTTTATTTAATTTAACTTTACTTACTACATTGCATTCATATTGCGCAAGAAGGTATGAGGCCAGCTGTCCTTCCATTGCGCAATATGAATGTAATTATGTTATGGGCTGCTTTAAAGACTGCCACCCAGTGGGGAATAAAAACTAATGCAGCAGTCTCTAATGCAGCCCATAACTGCTCCCACCGGAGGCTAGCCTCGGGAGCCCTGAGCCCTGCCTGCCCGGCCGCTCAGCCAATCAGGCATCAGTATGTCTGAGTCTCTAGGCTGAGTTGCCGGGCGGGAAATTGTTGCGCAGCCGCATTGGTGGTCAGGTTGATGCGGCCGGTGTGGATTTGAGTCAGGCAGCCCGATGCGACGACGACAACGACAACGACAAAGGTAAGTGAAGGAGCTGAATGCTGCCGGAGAGGGCCATTGAAATATCCAAGCTAGCCTTAAAGGATGAACTGCTGTCTGCCTCCCAGTCAGTCACCCACACTTATAGGCTTAAGCTTAAAAAGGTTAAAAAAAAAGGACATTTTTGTATGAGTTGGGTTGCATTGCAAACATAAATAGATCTCCCTTACTTTTTGAAATTTGTACACCAGGACCCAACAAACTGTGCCCAGCAATGGCCCCTGTTAATCGTTAGAAATCAATCTGCAACTGATTTAGGACAGTGAGGCTATGAAAAGAAATGTTTAAATTAGCAAAACTATATTCCTAATCCATCTCACCATAAACACTGTAAATAATAACTAACTATATATATATATAGGCATTAGGCAAAATATATGTTTTAAAGGGGCATTCCAAAAAACAAACAGTTCTAAATCTTCTAGCCTTGAACAGTTCTTCTAGTGGCACAGCAGCATGCATGCAATGCTTAATAAAACACAAAAATAAAAATTTACTTTCATGATTTATTTTGTCCCCCTTTCAATCTGAAAAATGTCCCCCCCCCCCCAATATATTTATTATGCAGCACATTTTATTTATATTAAGTTTAGCACACATATCAAAATGTATCATATACCTTTTTTCTAAATAAAATGTGTTCTGCATAAATAAATACATATACAAGTATATATTTATTGAATGCAGGACATTTGAAGTAGTTCCAAAATGTGATCAAATTATACCCTTGTAGACTTCAGAGCATTTGGCATTGAGATGCCAATCAGTGCACAGATCAGGAACCTCTGAACTGTGCACTAATGGGCACCTGAATCATATGCCAAATGCTCTGAAGCCTCCATTCACCCTCTACCTAAAAATAAGATCATAGTTCTGAGGTTGTCAGGTCCAGTCAATCACACTTTGTTTTTTTTTTATCATATTACTAATGAGTGAAATAAGTAAGGAGTTAAATGACTGAACTCTTTCACTAACTTATGAACTTCCAAGGAACATCCTACCTCATATTCTCAATAATGAGAACAGCTGTTTTACTTTTTTTAAATTCAGTAACTGACACAGAGTGCCCAGACACAATGTCACAGACTCTCTCTATCACCATAGTATCTTGGCGTGGACACTCATTGACAGCTACTGGATTTAAAAAAAGTAAAAGAGCTGTTTTCATTAACTTCCTTCACCTTCTGGCTCTCTGTGTGTGTATGAGTGAGTGTGTGTATGCGTGTGTATCAGTGTATATCTATGTGTGTGTGTATGCGTGTGTATCAGTGTATATCTGTGTGTGTATCAGTGTATATCTGTGTGTGTGTGTATGAGTAAGTGTGTGTGGGTATGAGTGTGTGTGCGTATGCGTGTGTGTATCAGTGTATATCTGTGTGTGTATCAATGTATATCTGTGTGTGTGTGTGTGTATGCGTGTGTATCAGTGTATATATGTGTGTGTATCAGTGTATATCTGTGTGTGTGTGTATGCGTGTGTATCAGTGTATATATGTGTGTGTATCAGTGTATATCTGTGTGTGTATCAATGTATATCTGTGTGTGTGTGTATGCGTGTATCAGTGTATATCTGTGTGTGTATCAGTGTATATCTGTGTGTGTGTATGAGTAAGTGTGTGTGGGTATGAGTGTGTGTGCGTATGCGTGTGTGTATCAGTGTATATCTGTGTGTGTATCAATGTATATCTGTGTGTGTATGCGTGTGTATCAGTGTATATATGTGTGTGTATCAGAGTATATCTGTGTGTGTGTGTATGCGTGTGTATCAGTGTATATATGTGTGTGTATCAGTGTATATCTGTGTGTGTATCAATGTATATCTGTGTGTGTGTGTATGCGTGTATCAGTGTATATATGTGTGTGTATCAGTGTATATCTGTGTGTGTATCAATGTATATCTGTGTGTGTGTGTATGCGTGTATCAGTGTATATATGTGTGTGTATCAGTGTATATCTGTGTGTGTATGAGTGAGTGTGTGGGTATGAGTGTGTGTGTGTGTTTCAGTGTATATCTGTGTGTATGAGTGAGTGTGTGTGTGTATGAGTATGAGTGTGTGTATCAGAGTATCACTGTATATTTGTGTGTGTGTGTATGTGTCCTGTCTCTGCAATTTTTTATAAACATTGGACTAGTGTAAAATGGAAATTTCCAGCCATGCCTATAAAATAAATTGAATGACTACTACATTCTAGCTGGATCTCTGTTACTCTCTCTCTCTCTGTCACAAACACACTCACTGACACTTTCTCTCTCTCTCTGTCATGCACAGCACACACACCAACTTACTCTCTCTGTCATGCACACACACACACTTACTCTCTCTGTCATGCAAAATTGTCATGTAAATCTGTCATGTAAATTGTGTTATGTATAACACAGGAATTGTGGTATGGTTATTGGAATTGGTTAAGGCATTGGCAGATGATTGTTGGCAAACTTGGCAGTTAGGCAGCAGCACTGCAGCAGCAAAATGTACTCGTCGTGACAAGTTCAGACAGACTTCAGAACGTCTTACTTTTACTATTTTTTAGTAACTGTTTTTGTCAGTGGCAGCTATAGTTATACTGTGGTGTTTTTCACACCAATTTATAAGTTATGAGATTTATTAACCTCGTTTAATGCGGTTATTTTAATAAATGTCATAACTTATAAATTGGTTTGAAAAATACACAGTATAATAGCGGCTAGCACTGACAAAAACAGTTACTAAAAAAAATAGTAAGAGTAAGACGTTCTGAACGTGGGACCGGGTCGGGTGGCTAAGTTGTATATTTTGTAAAATAAGGCTGCAGTCAGTGCAGTGCAGCAGCCATGAGTGCAGTTGAGATCAAAACGTCAAAACATAAACAGTCAGGCCTGTAAAGCGTGGGAATTTTAGCCCCACCTACAAGACACCCACACACTCTCTCTGTGGCTGTGCACAAGTCTCCCTCACCTGCTTCCTTTCCTGGAAATGTTGGGAGGTAAACTATTATGATATGCTTGCTGTGCTGAACAAACCTCCCAAGCTATGCTGTCCTAAGACATTGAAGTAGCTGCTTCTGCTTCTATAAGCTTTTCCTGAAAACTTTAGGGAAATAGTGTTAAATAACTTTCCAATTTACATCTAATATCTGATTATCTGCATTCTTTTGATATCCTTTGTTGAAATCATATCTAAATATGCTCATTAGATACTGCGCATACTTAGATATTATTTTCAACAAAGGATATCAAAAGAATGAAGAAAATCAGATATCCTTTGTTGAAAATCATATCTAAATATGCTCATTAGCTACTGCGCATATTTAGATATGATTTTCTTCATTCTTTTGATATCCTTGGTTGAAAATCATATCTAAATATGCTCAGTAGCTACTGCGCATATTTAGATATGATTTTCAACAAAGGATATCAAAAGAATGAAGAAAATCAGATATCCTTTGTTGAAAATCATATCTTAATATGCTCAGTAGCTACTGATTGGTGGCTGCATATACATACCTCATGCAATTGGCTCACCCATGTGCATTGCTATTTCTTCAACAAAGGATATCTAAATAATGAAGGCGTATCCGATTCCTAGCCACTGCCTCACCAGCCTCTGACCTCACCGCACATCACTGCCAGGTAGGCCTGCGAAAACAGGTTTCCTGGGAGAGAAGATCCTGAGACAACCACCATCACTTGCAGCCTGATCTAGAAAAATGTTTGGCGACAGATCCTTATAATCCCCGTTCCACTGTCTGAGCATGCATAACTGCAGAGGCCTGAGATGGAACCAAGCAAACGGAATGATGTCCATGACTGAAACCATCAGACCAATAACCTCCATACATTGGGCCACCAACGGCCGAGGAGAGTACTGACGAGCAAGGCACGAATTGAACATTTTTGATTTCCTTGCTTCTGTCAAAAAAATCTTCATCTCTAGCGAATCTATAATGGTTCCCAAAAAAACACTCTTGTAGCCAGAATCAAGGAACTTTTTCCTAAATTCACCTTCCAACCGTGGGAGCGCAGAAAAGACAACTCTGTGTGGGAGCTTGCTAGTTGAAAAGATGGCACCTGAACTAGAGTGTTGTCCAGATAAGGCGCTACCGCAACCCCCTGCAATCTGAGCACCGCCAGCAATGCTCCCAGAACCTTTGAGAACACCCTGGGAGCTGTTGCAATACCAAAAGGAAGGGCCATAAACTGAAAATCTTTGTCTAGGAAAACAAATCTCAGAAACTTGTGATGTTCCTTGTGGATGGGAATATGCAGATACACATCCTTCAGATCTACTGTTGTCATGAATTGACCCTCTTGAACCAGAGGAAGAATGGACAGAAGAGTTTTTATCTTGAACGACGGAACTCTGAGAAACTTGTTTACACTCTTGAGATCTAGAATAGGTCTGAAAGTTCCCTCCTTTTTGGGAACGATAAACAGATTGGAATATAAACCCAGCCCCTGCTCCTGGATTGGAACAGGAATGATCACTCCCATGTCGGAAAGATCCTGAACACAATGTAAGAACGCCTCTCTTTTTATCTGGTCTACAGATAATCTGGAGAGAAGAAACCTGCCCCTGGGAGGAAAAGTCTTGAACTCTAGTTTGTATCTCTGGGACACAATATCTACCACCCAGGGATCCGCAACATCTCGAACCCAAACCTGATCAAAAAAGGAAAGTCTGCCCCCCACTCAATCCATTCCCGGATCGGGGGCAGACCCTTCATGCTGATTTTGAGTCAGCAACAAGCTTCTTAGATTGATTCCCCTTGCTCCAGGACTGATTGGACTTCCAAGAAGGCTTGGACTGATGATACTACTTGGAGGAAGAAGAGGAAGACTTACCAGAGAAGTTACAAAAGGAACGAAAATTACTCTGACGACCCTTCTGTTTATTTCTCTTATCCTGAGGGAGAGAATGCCCCTTCCCTCCTGTAATATCAGAAATAAGGCAAACCCGGCCCAAACAAGGTCTTACCCTTGTAAGGAATGGACAAAAGCTTAGATTTAGATGATACATCCGCAAACCAGGACTTTAACCATAAGGCCCTGCGCGCCAGAACAGCAAAGCCAGAAATCTTTGCTCCCAACTTGATGACCTGTAAAGAAGCATCCGCAATAAAGGAACTGGCCAATTTTAAAGCCTCCTCAATAGAAGTATCCTGCTGAATAGAATCAGACAAAGCATCAAACCAATATGCAGCCTCACTGGTAATAGTAGTAATACACACAGCAGACTGCCATTGAAACCCCTGGTGAACATACATCCTTTTAAGCAAAGTCTCCAACTTCTTATACATGGGATCCTTGAAAGAACAACTATCCTCAATAGGAATAGTGGTCCTTTTGGCCAAAGTGGAAATGTCTCCTTCTACCTTAGGAATCGTCTGCCAAGATTCCTTACTAAAATCCACAATAGGAAACATCTTCTTAAAAACAGGTGAAGGGGAAAAGGAATTCCAGGCTTCTCCCATTCCCGTGTAATAATCTCTGAAACACGATCTGGAACAGAAAAAACTTACGGAGGTGCTCCAGCTTAAATCTGAAAGAAACAACCTCAGAATCAGCAAAAGGAATTACACTATCAGAGTCTGAAATTTCACCCTCAGACGCCACAGAAGTATCTTCTTCCTCAGACTTATGGGAAAAAACATTTGACATAACTACAACAGAGTCAGAAACCTTACACTTCGCAACGCAGGAAAAGCAGACAAAGCCTCAGATACAGCAGAGGATATGTGAGTAGCCATATCCTGCAAAGAAAAAACAACCTGAGATGAAACGCAGGGCACTGCATGTAAAGAGGATAGAGCTTTGGATGATTGGGGAGAAAGCTGTGGTATAGCTTGAACAGGAGACTCCTGAACAACATTCTCTTTAGAAAAAGAAGGCTCTGAATCAAACAGCCTATCCCTGTACTGTAATGTTCTTTCTCTATACATGAAGAACAGAAAGGGATAGGTGGCTCCACATTAGCATCTAGACATAAATTGCAAGTAACAGCTTGCAAGTCCTCTTGGTCCATCTTACTCACCAATTAAAAAAAAAAATCAATTGAAAAAAATGTCCCCAAAAACAAAACGTTACTGTCCCTTTAAATAACGTTAATAAAAATAAAAGCCCAATAAAAAACTGATACCCTATTTAACACCTCTACACCTCAACAAGCCTTGCTGATGTGCAAAAAGTAGCCTCCTATCAACCGAAGTATACACAAACTCCCAAACAGTCCGAACCTCACTCTCACAATGACCGCTCCAACGTAGCACCAGAGCAGCAGCGGAACAACCTCTCACTAAACAAATACTGAGAGGAAGAGCGCACAACACTTGCGACAAACAAACTCCGCCCATCGTGGGTGTCTACACAACCTCCCGGCCGGCATGACAGTACAAACAGTAAAATCGCCGGGAGAAAGAAAACTGCAAACCCGAAGAAACTCTTGCAGCACACCCAAGAGCCCAACAAGGAGTGAAAATGTAGCACTCCCTAACCAGAGCCATCCAAAATCCTCCACAGTGCCCCACAATACTGCCACAAGATAAAAAACCTGCACACAAGCAGGAATAAATTAACCCCATAAGTGCCAGACTTTCTGTCCCCAGAAAATAAAAACAGCACTTACCTCCATAATAATCTGCCCGGCAGCAGGGCAGCTCACAAAGTTTGAAAGGCATCATTCCTTACATTGACCTGTCGGAAACAAAAAAGACTGAGTACACCTACTCAGACTTTTGAAAAAAGGGCGGCACAAACTTCATGGGAGTCGCAGAGGGGATTATATCCCCCAAGTTCCCAAATGCATAAAAGCCACCATTGCTCTACTGAAGAGACTGACATGGACTACAGCTACACCCCAAAAAAACAAAGCAAACCTGCTCTGCTTAAAAAATAAATTCTTGATTGAAGAATCAGACACCTAACTTAACCACCTCCTTACAACTGATACAAGCAAAGAGAATGACTGGGGGTTGTGGGTAAGGGAGTGGTATTTAACAGCTTTGCTGTGGAGCTCTTTGCCTCCTCCTGCTGGTCAGGAGTGATATTCCCAATAGTAATTATGATGATCCGTGGACTCACCATGTCATTAGGAAGAAAAGGGGAATACCACTTGCCCAGAACCGGACAAAATACGGAGATATAGAGAGGAACTCCAAACAAGGAGGAGGAAGAGGTGCATCACCTCTTCCTCCTCCTCGTTAGGAGTCCCACTCTTTATCTCCATATTCTAAGCTACCTTTGAACAGCTAGCTAGGGTAGTGGGCAGTTCTGTCCACGCCTCTTTAAAGAGGGGTTCGTGCTGGTATTACCAGGGGGTCAAGATAAAGGTCTGTGCGTTTATTTGATCATTTAACCAAAGGCCTATTCTGTAACCTTGAGAAACTATACTTAGCACCCAAGCCTTCTGAAAATGGCTCAATCTGCCCCTTACCAGACTTATTCCAAACATTACCCAGCTTCCATGAAGACTTTGAGGAATCAGATTTCTGGATTGAAGGATTTCTGTACTGTCAGGAGTAAGGTTCAAAACAACACAGCAATATATCCACCCTTAGCCATGTTAACATGACTAAGGGTGGATAACCTAAAGCTTCTACATAATTTTATTCAGAAACTAAATCAGATAAATAATCACACCAAAGCGTGATAGCCCCTGCTACACAAGCAATACCAACTCCTGATTTAAACGAGAACCCAGTTTCCTATGATAAGCCTCTAATTTTCAGTCCATCTCATCACTGAAACCAATATCCTGTGTATGAATAGTTGTGTGCTTAGCCTATACCTTAGGAATAGTTTCCCAAAGCTGAACACTTGAAGCAGAAACTAGAAACATTTTGAATTAAAGGGACACTGAACCCAATTTTTTTCATTTGTGATTCAGATAAGAGCATGCAATTTTAAGCAACTTTGTAATTTACTCCTATTATCAATTTTTCTTCGTTCTCTTGCTATTTTTATTTGAAAAATAAGGTATCCAAGCTTTTTTGGGTTTCAGAACTCTGGATAGCACTTTTTTATTGGTGGATGAATTTATCCACCAATCAGCAAGAACAACCCAGGTTGTTCACCAAAAATGGGCCGGCATCTAAACTTATATTCTTGGATTTCAAATAAAGATACCAAGAGAATGAAGAAAATGTGATAATAGGAATAAATTAGAAAGTTGCTTAAAATGGCATGCTCTATCTGAATCACGAAAGAAAAAAATTTGGGTTGTGTCCCTTTAAGTAGGAGTAAAAGGAATTCCTTGCTTGACCCACTCTTTAGAGATTATCTCAGAAATCCCCCTCTGAAACAGGAAAAACCTCTGGAAATTTAGCAGGAGGTTTACAATTAAGTCAGGCTGCTTGTTTTTTCCTCAGACGACCCTGAACCCCTAAAGCCTGCAGTACCTCACAAAACAAGGTACGTAAATGTTCAATTTCTTTCATGTAATTAGCAAGAGTCCATGAGCTAGCGATGTATGGGATATACATTCCTACCAGGAGGGGCAAAGTTTCCCAAACCTCAAAATGCCTATAAATACACCCCTCACCACACCCACAAATCAGTTTTACAAACTTTACCTCCTATGGAGGTGGTGAAGTAAGTTTGTGCTAGATTCTACGTTGATATGCGCTCCGCAGCAGGTTGGAGCCCGGTTTTCCTCTCAGCGTGCAGTGAATGTCAGAGGGATGTGAGGAGAGTATTGCCTATTTGAATGCAGTGATCTCCTTCTACGGGGTCTAATTCATAGGTTCTCTGTTATCGGTCGTAGAGATTCATCTCTTACCTCCCTTTTCAGATCGACAATATACTCTTATATATACCATTTCCTCTACTGATTCTCTTTCAGTACTGGTTTGGCTTTCTACTACATGTAGATGAGTGTCCTGGGGTAAGTAAGTCTTATTTTCTGTGACACTCTAAGCTATGGTTGGGCACTTTTATATAAAGTTCTAAATATATGTATTCAAACATTTATTTGCCTTGACTCAGGATGTTCAACATTCCTTATTTCAGACAGTCAGTTTCATATTTGGGATAATGCATATAAATCAATCATTTTTTCTTACCTTATCAATTTGACTTTTCCCTGTGGGCTGTTAGGCTCGCGGGGGCTGAAAATGCTTCATTTTATTGCGTCATTCTTGGCGCTGACTTTTTTTGGCGCAAAATTTTTTTTCTGTTTCCGGCGTCATACGTGTCGCCGGAAGTTGCGTCATTTTTTACGTTTTTTTTGCGCCAAAGGTGTCGGCGTTCCGGATGTGGCGTCATTTTGGCGCCAAAAGCATTTAGGCGCCAAATAATGTGGGCAGCTTTTTTGGCGCTAAAAAAATATGGGCGTCACTATTGTCTCCACATTATTTAAGTCTCATTATTTTGTGCTTCTGGTTGCTAGAAGCTTGTTTTCTATGGCATTTTTTTCCCATTCCTGAAACTGTCATTTAAGGAATTTGATCAATTTTGCTTTATATGTTGTTTTTTCTATTACATATTGCAAGATGTCCCACGTTGAAGCCGAGTCAGAAGATACTTCTGGAATATCCCTGCCTGGTGCTGGAGCTACCAAAGCTAAGTGTATCTGCTGTAAACTTTTGGTATCTGTTCCTCCAGCTGTTGTTTGTACTGTTTGTCATGACAAACTTGCTAATGCAGATAATATTTCCTTTAGTACTGTTACATTACCTGTTGCTGTTCCGTCAACATCTAATACTCAGAGTGTTCCTGATAACATAAGAGATTTTGTTTCTAAATCCATTAAGAAGGCTATGTCTGTTATTCCTCCTTCTAGTAAACGTAAAAAGTCTTTTAAAACTTCTCATTTTTCAGATGAATTTTTAAATGAACATCATCATTCTGATACTGATATTGGTTCTTCTGATTCAGAGGATTCTGTCTCAGAGGTTGATGCTGATAAATCTTCATATTTATTTAAAATGGAATTTATTCGTTCTTTACTTAAAGAAGTCCTAATTGCATTAGAGATTGAGGATTCTAGTCCTCTTGATACTAAATCTAAACGTTTAGATAAGGTTTTTAAATCTCCTGTAGTTATTCCAGAAGTTTTTCCTGTCCCTGGTGCTATTTCTGAAGTAATTTCCAGGGAATGGAATAATTTGGGTAATTCTTTTACTCCTTCTAAACGTTTTAAGCAATTATATCCTCTGCCATCTGACAGATTAGAATTTTGGGACAAAATCCCTAAGGTTGATGGGGCTGTCTCTACTCTTACTAAGCGTACTACTATTCCTACGGCAGATGGTACTTCCTTTAAGGATCCTTTAGATAGGAAAATTGAATCCTTTCTAAGAAAAGCTTACTTGTGTTCAGGTAATCTTCCTAGACCTGCTATATCTTTAGCGGATGTTGCTGCAGCTTCAACCTTTTGGTTAGAAGCTTTAGCGCAACAAGTAACAGATCATAATTCTCATAGCATTATTATTCTTCTACAACATGCTAATAATTTTATTTGTGATGCCATCTTTGATATCATTAGACTTTATGTCAGGTATATGTCTCTAGCTATTTTAGCTAGAAGAGCTTTATGGCTTAAAACTTGGAATGCTGATATGTCTTCTAAGTCTACTCTGCTTTCCCTTTCTTTCCAGGGTAATAAATTATTTGGTTCTCAGTTGGATTCTATTATCTCAACTGTTACTGGAGGGAAAGGAACTTTTTTACCACAGGATAAAAAATCTAAAGGTAAATTTAGGTCTAATAATCGTTTTCGTTCCTTTCGTCACAACAAGGAACAAAAGCCTGATCCTTCATCCTCAGGAGCGGTATCAGTTTGGAAACCATCTCCAGTCTGGAATAAATCCAAGCCTTTTAGAAAACCAAAGCCAGCTCCCAAGTCCACATGGGTGAGGGTGCGGCCCTCATTCCAGCTCAGCTGGTAGGGGGCAGATTACGTTTTTTCAAAGAAATTTGGTTCAATTCTGTTCACAATCTCTGGATTCAGAACATCGTTTCAAAAGGGTACAGAATTGGCTTCAAGATAAGGCCTCCTGCAAAGAGATTTTTTCTTTCCCGTGTCCCAGTAAACCTAGCGAAGGCTCAAGCATTTCTGAAATGTGTTTCAGATCTAGAGTTGGCTGGAGTAATTATACCAGTTCCAGTTCTGGAACAGGGGCTGGGGTTTTATTCAAATCTCTTCATTGTACCAAAGAAGGAGAATTCCTTCAGACCAGTTCTGGATCTAAAAATATTGAATCGTTATGTAAGTATACCAACATTCAAAATGGTAACTGTAAGGACTATCCTGCCTTTTGTTCAGCAAGAGCATTATATGTCCATAATAGATTTACAGGATGCATATCTGCATATTCCGATTCATCCAGATCACTATCAGTTTCTGAGATTCTCTTTCCTAGACAAGCATTACCAGTTTGTGGCTCTACCGTTTGGCCTAGCTACAGCCCCAAGAATTTTTACAAAGGTTCTCGGTGCCCTTCTGTCTGTAATCAGAGAACAGGGTATTGTGGTATTTCCTTATTTGGACGATATCTTGGTACTTGCTCAGTCTTCACATTTAGCAGAATCTCATACGAATCGACTTGTGTTGTTTCTTCAAGATCATGGTTGGAGGATCAATTTACCAAAAAGTTCATTGATTCCTCAGACAAGGGTAACCTTTTTAGGTTTTCAGATAGATTCAGTGTCCATGACTCTGTCTTTGACAGACAAGAGACGTCTAAAGTTGATATCAGCTTGTCGAAACCTTCAGTCACAATCATTCCCTTCGGTAGCTTTATGCATGGAAATTCTAGTTCTTATGACTGCAGCATCGGACGCGATCCCCTTTGCTCGTTTTCACATGCGACCTCTTCAGCTCTGTATGCTGAACCAGTGGTGCAGGGATTACACAAAGATATCTCAATTAATATCTTTAACACCGATTGTACGACACTCTCTGATGTGGTGGACAGATCACCATCGTTTAGTTCAGGGGGCTTCTTTTGTTCTTCCGACCTGGACTGTAATTTCAACAGATGCAAGTCTGACAGGTTGGGGAGCTGTTTGGGGGTCTCTGACAGCAGAAGGGGTTTGGGAATCTCAGGAGGTGAGATTACCGATCAATATTTTGGAACTCCGTGCAATTTTCAGAGCTCTTCAGTCATGGCCTCTTCTAAAGACAGAATCGTTCATTTGTTTTCAGACAGACAATGTCACAACTGTGGCATACATCAATCATCAAGGAGGGACTCACAGTCCTCTGGCTATGAAGGAAGTATCTCGAATTCTGGTATGGGCGGAATCCAGCTCCTGTCTAGTTTCTGCGGTTAATATCCCAGGTATAGACAATTGGGAAGCGGATTATCTCAGTCGCCAAACGTTACATCCGGGCGAATGGTCTCTTCACCCAGAGGTATTTCTTCAGATTGTTCAAATGTGGGGACTTCCAGAAATAGATCTGATGGCCTCTCATCTAAACAAGAAACTTCCCAGGTATCTGTCCAGATCCAGGGATCCTCAAGCGGAAGCAGTGGATGCATTGTCACTTCCTTGGAAGTATCATCCTGCCTATATCTTTCCGCCTCTAGTTCTTCTTCCAAGAGTAATCTCCAAGATTCTGAAGGAATGCTCGTTTGTTCTGCTGGTAGCTCCAGCATGGCCTCACAGGTTTTGGTATGCGGATCTTGTCCGGATGGCCTCTTGCCAACTGTGGACTCTTCCGTTAAGACCAGACCTTTTGTCGCAAGGTCCATTTTTCCATCAGGATCTCAAATCCTTAAATTTAAAGGTATGGAGATTGAACGCTTGATTCTTAGTCAAAGAGGTTTCCCTGACTCTGTGATTAATACTATGTTACAGGCTCGTAAATCTGTATCTAGGGAGATATATTATAGAGTCTGGAAGACTTATATTTCTTGGTGTCTTTCTCATCATTTTTCCTGGCATTCTTTTAGAATTCCGAGAATTTTACAATTTCTTCAGGATGGTTTGGATAAAGGTTTGTCTGCAAGTTCCTTGAAAGGACAAATCTCTGCTCTTTCTGTTCTTTTTCACAGAAAGATTGCTAATCTTCCTGATATTCATTGTTTTGTACAAGCTTTGGTTCGTATAAAACCTGTCATTAAGTCAATTTCTCCTGCTTGGAGTTTGAATTTGGTTCTGGGGGCTCTTCAAGCTCCTCCGTTTGAACCTATGCATTTGTTGGACATCAAATTACTTTCTTGGAAAGTTTTGTTCCTTTTGGCTATCTCTTCTGCCAGACGAGTTTCTGAATTATCTGCTTTCTTGTGAGTTTCCTTTTCTGATTTTTCATCAGGATAAGGCGGTGTTGCGAACTTCTTTTAAATTTTTACCTATGGTTGTGAATTCTAACAACATTAGTAGAGAAATTGTGGTTCCTTCATTCTGTCCTAATCCTAAGAATTCTAAGGAGAGATCATTGCATTCTTTGGATGTTGTTAGAGCTTTGAAATATTATGTTGAAGCTACTAAGAATTTCCTAAAGACTTCTAGTCTATTTGTTATCTTTTCCGGTTCTAGGAAAGGTCAGAAGGCCTCTGCCATTTCTTTGGCATCTTGGTTGAAATCTTTATTTCATCATGCTTATGTCGAGTCGGGTAAAACTCTGCCTCAAAGGATTACAGCTCATTCTACTAGGTCAGTTTCTACTTCCTGGGCGTTTAGGAATGAGGCTTCGGTTGATCAGATTTGCAAAGCAGCAACTTGGTCTTCTTTGCATACTTTTACTAAATTCTACCATTTTGATGTGTTTTCTTCTTCTGAAGCTGTTTTTGGTAGAAAAGTACTTCAGGCAGCTGTTTCAGTTTGAATCTTCTGCTTATAATTTAAACTTTATTTTGGGTGTGGATTATTTTTCAGCGGAATTGGCTGTCTTTATTTTATTCCTCCCTCTCTAGTGACTCTTGCGTGGAAAGATCCACATCTTGGGTAGTCATTATCCCATACGTCACTAGCTCATGGACTCTTGCTAATTACATGAAAGAAAACATAATTTATGTAAGAACTTACCTGATAAATTCATTTCTTTCATATTAGCAAGAGTCCATGAGCCCACCCCTTTTTTGTGGTGGTTATGATTTTTTTGTATAAAGCACAATTATTCCAATTCCTTATTTTTTATGCTTTCGCACTTTTTTCTTATCACCCCACTTCTTGGCTATTCGTTAAACTGATTTGTGGGTGTGGTGAGGGGTGTATTTATAGGCATTTTGAGGTTTGGGAAACTTTGCCCCTCCTGGTAGGAATGTATATCCCATACGTCACTAGCTCATGGACTCTTGCTAATATGAAAGAAATGAATTTATCAGGTAAGTTCTTACATAAATTATGTTTTTTTAAAATAAAAGATGAAGTTTCTGAGTCCTGCTCAGGACAAGAATCTTGGTCATCAGAAATGAATTTTTCATCAGAAGAAAAATCAAAAACATCTGAGTCTGAATCAATAGGTAAATCTGATGTCCTCTTGAATCTATTAGAAACAGTAGAGGAACTATAGAATAAGGTTGGTCCCAGAAGGCAAATATTTAAGCTTACATGGAGGATGCATGGAAGCCAAGAACTCAGTAACTGTAGTGTACTTAATCCTTAAACCCAGGTAATAAAGTACACTGGAATCCCCTTAGAAGTGCACAAGGTGGGGACAAAATCCTTTAGGGGAAATTACATATGCACCCTTAATTGCTAGCTATTGGCTGCTTCTGTTTTTAACAGGTACCCCATCTACTAGTGGGTTACAGAGGACAAGGGTTAAGGTGTCTGTTAAACCTTCCTCTTACTTGGTAGGTGCCCCTCCCATCTGAAGTTGATTGGATACCTTTTTACAGGTGTATAGTTTGTAGTGTGTGTGGAGTTAAGTATTTGTCAGCTTGAGAAAGGGGCAGGAGCTCCAAAACATTGCTCTGTGAATAAAGGTTTGCTTCTTATCCGAGTGCCTCCTTCTCTGTTTCAATATACCATTGGATCATAAACCATACCCCAAATACATCCCTCTGACAAACACTGTACTATGAGGGGAACTTGGCCTCACCATAGACTGAAAACCCCTCTGTGAAGAACACATGCACATCTTAATTCTTAAACCACTACCAGTGGAGGAAAATTAAAAACAAGGTATGTGTGAGCTCTTGGGATTTGGGAATCTTTGCCTCCTCCTAGTGGTAGAGAAGTGTAACAGATTGTGGACTCACAGTAGAAATAAGGTCAAGACCAGGTACAAATAATTTTTTCCTTGAAACTGAGAGATAAAAATCTTTGGACACCGTTTTCTGACTGACTTAAACACTGAACCCAATTCAGATAGAGCATGCAATTATAAGCAACTTTCTAATTTACTCCTATTATCAATTTTTCTTCATTCTCTTGCTATCTTTATTTGAAAAAGAAGGCATCTAAGTTAAGGAGCCAGCAAATTTGTGGTTCAGACCATGGACAGCACTTGTTTATTGGTGCTGTCCAATCAGCAAGGACAACCCAGGCATCTAAACTTACATTTTTGCTTTTCAAATAAACATACCAAGAGAATGAAGAAAATTTGATAATAGGAGTAAATTAGAAAGTTGCTTAAAATTGCATGCTCTATCTGAATCACAAAAGAAAAAATTTGGGTTCAGTGCCCCTTTAAATCAAGAAGCCCTTCTGGTCAGCACTGCTAAAGTGTTTGTTTATGTATGTGTGTGTGTATGTATATATATATATATATATATATATATATATATATATATATAATTATGTTAATAATGGTACCAGAAGTGCATTAGTCGACTCCAGAAAGTTTAAAGCAATTTTTTTAACCTCTTAAAGACATATGACGGAATTTTTCCGCCATAAAACAATTGAGCAAACTGAAAGCTGTGTCCTTAAAGGGTTAAATATTCATCCACAGAATATTCTGAGATTTGTTTAGACAAATTGTCACACCAAAGAGCAGGCTATTACATAGCTATGTTTGCTGAAAAAGATCTTTCGATGAAAGGTTACCAATTTTATGTCGATATGGTTCCTGAAAGGTGTACTCTACACCAAGGGAACAATAGCGGATGTGTATGTCCCCTGGTTATAATGTACTTCAGAGTGATGTACCTGCCAATAGCCTGCATTAAAATGTCTAAACTTACCTTATGATGCACCCATGGTAAATGCCAGCTGCAGAAATGACTGCTTCCAGTAAAGAGCCATGCCCATGCTGTAAACATAACAGCAAAGGATCTGAGAGTTTGAAGTATATTGATGACCCAATAGGAGGAGACTAAGGGACCAGTACCTGCAACAACTTTGGCAGGCATGTGACTAACTCCTCTTTGGATGCAATGATGTCACTGCCCAAATACTCCCCTTTCCCCTCTGTCCCAAGTAGTAGTTCTCCGAGAGGGGAAATGGGCCTTAAATCAGAATGAGGACACCTCTTCATGAAGAGTCTGGATATTTTTATTTAGGTTCGATTTTTTTTATTTAAAATAAAGTTTTCAACTTAAAGGGATAAAACAGTCAAACGTGAAATGTACATTTTAATTTGAAATAGAAAAGTTAATGCAATATACTTCCATCAACAAAAATGCTTCTAGTAAAATTACTGTCTTTCAGTGGCCTAAACACATAATATGTCGTGTATTGTGCTGTGCCACTGCTGACTCTCAGGTTTAGTGTTTGAATACTGGCGCATGAACCCTCACAGCATGTGTGTTGCTGCTAGAAAAAATAGTAGTAATATTTTTTTTTTTTTGCTTATGGAAGTATATTGTAAAAATGCTTTTTATTTATAAATTGAAAGCCCCCCCCCCATACACATTTCCCTTTAAATAGCATTTCTTGTTTCTATTTAATATACATTATAATCCAAGCATTATTTATCCTTAAATGATTTGTTTTTAAATTATGCATCATGAGGCTGTAATGTTTAATTTTCTTGGTAAATTAATTATACTAATGCATTCACAATGGCATGCTCTCCCAGAGATTCTGTAAGGTTTTTTGCATTTTTTTTGACACATGTATCAAATATTATTGGTTTTATAGTCCTCAAAACTGAGGTAGAGTATAACATTTATAACTTGCAGGTTTACTTTGTTATCCTTTGTTGAAGGAGCAGCAGAGCCCTACGAGGCGCTAGCTGAACAAAATGGCTGAACCAATGACAAAAGCATATATGAGCAGTAGCCAGTCAGCTGCAAGCTCCAGTAGTGCATTGCTGCTCCTGGGCCTACCTAGGTATGCTGTGCAAGAAAGGATACCAAGAGAACAAAGCAAATTAAATAGAAGTACATTGGAAAGTAGTTTAAAATTGCATATTCTTTCTGAATCATGAAAGTTTAAAACCTAAATTATGCTTACCTGATAATTTCATTTCCATCTGTGGCAGGAGAGTCCACTGCTTCATTCATTACTTGTGGGAAAAAGAACCTGGCCACCAGGAGGAGGTAAAGACACCCCAGCCAAAGGCTTAAATACCTTCCCCACTCCCCTCATCCCCCAGTCATTCTGCCAAGGGAACAAGGAACAGTAAGAGAAATATCAGGGTATAAATGGTGCCAGAAGAATATTATTACATTTAGGTAAGCCCACCGGAGCAAACTGGCGGGAGCAGTGGACTCTCCCCCACAGATAGAAATTAAAATATCAGGTAAGCATAAATTTATGTTTTCCAGCTTAATGTGAGGAGAGTGCACTGCTTCATTCATTACTTGTGGGAACAAAAATACCCAAGTTCTAGAGGACAAAATGGAAAAAAACACGGGAGGGTAAAAGGAGACGGACCCTATACGGAGGGCACCACAGCTTGCAGAACCTGTCTCCCAAAAACCGCTTCCACCGAAGCAAAAACATCAAATTTGTAAGTATGTAAGGAAGACCAAGTATCTGCCTTATAAATCTGCTCCACAGAGGCATCATTCTTAAAGGCCCAAGAAGAGGCCACGGCCCTAGTTGAGTGAGCCATAATCCTCTGAGGAGGCTTATGTCCCGCTGTCTCATAGGCTAAACAGATCATGCTCCTCAACCAAAAGGACAGTGACGTGGAAGAGGCCTTACACTTCCCTGAGTACACCACAAAGTCTGTCTGAAATCATTTGTTGCCTGAAGGTAAGGGCTCGAACCACATCCAAATTATGAAGTAACCTCTCCTTAGGTGAAGAAGGGTTAGGACACAAAGGAGGAACTACTATCTCCTGATTGATGCTGCGATCTGACACCACCTTGGGAAGAAATCCCAACCCAGTGCAAAGCACAGCCTTATCGGCATGAAAGACCAGGTAAGAGGGCTCATATTGCAAGGCCGCTAACTCGGACTCTGTGAGCCGATGCAATAGCCAGAAGAAACAGAATCTTGCAGGAGAGAATCTTAATGTCAAGCGCATGCATAGGCTCAAACAGATGCCCTCTGCAAAACCTTGAGTAGCAAGTTCAAGCTCCAAGGAGGAGCCGAAGGTTTTAATACCAGTCTGATTCTGGACCGAGCCTGAACAAAAAGGACTGAATATCAGGAAGCTCCGCCAGCTTCTTGTGAAACAGAACCAATAAGGCAGAAATCTGTCACTTTAAGGAACTAGCGGCAAGGCCCTTATCCAGACCATCTTGAAGAAAGGCCAGAATCCTGGATACCCTAATCTTGTGCCAAGGGTATCCATGTTCTGCACACCAGGATAAACAGAGTGACCGGCTTCCTGGCCTGAAAGAGTATCGATCACCCTCTCCGAGAACCCTCTCTTGGCCAAGACTAGTCGTTCAATCTCCACGCAGTCAGCCTCAGAGAATCGAGATTTTGGTGGAGAAAGGGGCCCTGAACCAGCAGATCGCTGCGACAGGGTAACCTCCATGGAAGAGACAATGACATTCCCACCAGATCCGCAAACCAAGTCCTCCGTGGCAACAACTGAGCAATTAGACTTGGTCGAAGCTTGCTCCTGTTTAATGAGGGCCACGACTCGAGGTAGAAGTGATAACAGGGGAAAAATGTAAATTAGGTTGAATTCCCAAGGTACCGCCAAGGCACCTATCAGCTCAGCTCTGCCTGGGGATCCCTGGACTGTGACCAATATCTTGGTAGCTTGAAGTTGAAATCAAACGCCATGAGATCTATTTCTGGCGTCCCCCATATGATGCAGAACTCCGCAAACCTCTGGGTGGAGAGACCATTCCCCGGGTGAAACTATTGTCTGCTGAGGAAATCCGCTTCCCAGTTGTCCAAACCCGGGATGTGGATCGCCGAGAGCGAACAGCTGGGGGTCTCCGTCCATTCCAGAATCCAAGACACCTCCCTCATGGAAAGGGAGCTACTCGTTCCCCCCTAATGGTTTATGTGAGCCAACCAAAGTAATGTTGTCCAACACTAATCTGATGAACCGAAACGACCCCAAGAGGGGCCAAGCCCTCAGAGCATTTAATATTGCTCATAGTTGCAGGATATTTAATCGGTAGGGTCGACGACTTAAGTCCACCTGACCTGTGCCCTTCTGGTGTCCCAAACAGCTCCCCATCATGATAGACTTGCATCCGTGGTCACAATCTCTCAGGATGGTCTCAAGAAGGCTGTCCCAGACGGACCCACCAAGAGAGGGATTCCCTCGCTTGATGGCCCAGAGATATCTGCTGGGATAGATCTGAGTGATCGACGTTCCATTGTCTCAACATGCATAACTGCAGAGGCCTGAGATGGAACCTGGCGAAAGGAATGATATCTATGCTGGAAACCATGAGCCCAATCACCTCCATACACCTGGCCTTGAGGAGGTCTCAAGAGCAAGACAGCTGGATGCAATCTTGGAATGTCTCTGATCTGTCAACAATATCTTCATGGATATGGAACCTGGAAGGAGAAGAGGAGTCCACGAGTGGTCCTCTGCGAGACTGCAGGACGGAGCCTGGACCAGGATATCATCCAGATAAGGGGCCACCGCAATACCTTTGGCTCTCGCTACTGCAAGCAATGCTCCCAGAACCTTCGTAAAGACTCTTGGGGCAGTCGCCAGACCGAACAGTAAGGCCACAAACTGGAAGTGCTGATCCAGTAAAGAGAATCTTAGAAACCTGAAATGGTCCCTGTGGATTGGCAAGAAGGTAAGCATCCTTCAAGTCTATTGTCGTCATAAATTGCCCCTCTTTAACTAGGGCAGAATCAACCTGATTGTCTCCATTTTGAACGATGGAACTGACAGAAACTTGTTTAGACACTTAAGGGGAACATGCCGTCCTTTGGGACCTAGACCCCCTTTCTGCTAGAGGTACTGGCATGATTACTCCGATAGAGAGATCCCTCACTCACTCTAGAAAGGCGTCTCTCTTCTCTGGTCTTGAGGATAGGTTTGACAGGAGGAACCTGCCCCTGGGCAGATGAGTCTGGAACCCTATCCTGTAACCCTGGGAGATAACCTCCAGAACCCAAGGATCCTGTATGTCTCTCATCCAAGCCTCTGCGAACAGAGATAGTCTGACCCTTACGCGATCCAGACGGATCGGGGGGCGCCCCTTCATGCCGACTGTCTCAGAGGGCTTCTTGCTCTGCTTGGACTTGTTCCAAGATTGAGCTGGCTTCCAAGATCCCTTGGACTGCTCTGTCTTTGGACAAGTCTCAACGCCAGCAGCCTGCTGCAAACGAAACGAAAAGTAGAGCCCTTAGGCTTATTCTTCTTATCCTGTGGGAGGAAAGCATGCTCGTCTCCCATGACCGTGGATATGATAGAGTCCAGTCCTGGACCAAAATAAACTTTCCCCTGAAACGGAAGGGACAGTAATCTAGACTTGGTCAGGTCAGCAGACCACGACTAACCATAGAGCCCTACGGGCTAGAACAGAGAAACCTGATGTCTTAGCATTCAGGCAAATAACCTGCATATTAGCATCACCGATAAAAATTTGCGACCCTCAAGGCCTTTATCTTTTCCTGTATCTCCTTGAGGGGAGTCTCCATCTCAACCATAGTTGAGAGGGTGTCACACAAGTAGGTAGCCGCTCCAGCCACCGCAGCGATCGCCGCTGCTGGTTGGAAAACAAACCCCGTGAGTTGGAACATCTTTCTCAACATAGATTCTCATTTTTTTGTCCATGGGCTCCTTGAACGGCAAACTATCCTCGAGTGGAATAGTCGTGCGCTTAGCAAGCATGGAGATAGCTCCATCCACCTTAGGGATGGCCCCCCATAGCTCAAGCTGAGAGTCCAGAACAGAGAACAGCTTTTTTTTAAAAAAAGAGGTAGACGGAGAAAAGGACGAGCCAAGTTTCTCTCACTCATTCTTAATAGTAGCCATCTTCACAGGAACTGGGAAGATCTGAAGCACCACCCTGTCCTCGTAAACCCTATCTAGCTTAGGGATTGAAAGTTCCTCTGGAAGTTTCGGTTCCCGGACCTCCAATGTAGCAAGGACTTCTTTCAGTAAAAAGCGCAAATTTAAAATCAGGCTCCTCCGTAGCAAGGTTTAGAAGACGCCGATACCGTCCCAGAGAGAGCACCCTCCAATGAGTCAGAGGCGTCATCGGATAATCTCTCAGAGACCTCCAACAGAGTAGATGACCCCTGGGACGGAAAGCTGTGTCTTTCCCTTTGCTTGCGCTTCGCAGGGCGTGGTAGGGCATGGAAGGCCGCAGAAACCGCTTCTTGCAACTGGGCAGCGAAATCTGGCGGCCATGCGGCCCCTCCCAAGGGAGGATCAGTAGGACCTTGGGGGGGCTACATGTGTAATCTGAGATTAATGTAGGGAACACACCTTCCGGGACAGAGAACCCTCAGAGGTGGACGGCTGAGTAGTACGAAATATCTTATTCTTTTTAGATATTGCAATTTTATCTAAGCATGTGGAGCATAGTTGAACAGGCGGATCAACCTGGACCTCCTCACAATAAACACAAGTATGATTTTTAATTAAAGAGGGAGTATCCTCTAACATATAAGAGTCCTCCATAGCTTGCGCTTTAATGCTGACTAGATAACATAAATAGCACCTTTATCCACCAATGGCAGGGGCACTCATCACCTCCTATGGCCCGGACACAGGGAAACCGTTATGTCTCCAGCAAATGCCGATCAGGAAAGAGGAAGTTGAAGAGGACACACCCGGTCACATGGAGTGGCATTCAGGACCACCCCTGCACTATAGAGAAAACGCGCCAAAAGAGGCTGCTTCGCTCTTCACCTGACTTTTTACACATTGATGCTGCGTCATATGTGAGATGAGGCTCTAGCAAACACAATAAAGATAGTATGTATAAAACCCCCCTGTTCAATAATCCCATGTCCAGGGATATTCACCCTTGATTCTATACGGATAAAAGACACACTGTGACCCTGTCTTCTTGCATTATATGTGTATACCAGAATATATGCCGTGGAACAGGAAGACGGCACTTCAAGTGTGACAGGTTAGTAGCATCGCTCCTGACATGGACTTAAGTGTATAAAGCAGGCAGCGAAACTCGTCAACGCCGATTGCTTAAGGAGCGGTTAATCATGAGTCGGGATGGTTTCACAGAAAGACTCGCCCTGCATCTCTGGACTTTCATCCATGTTCACACTGAGAGGCTGACAGAACTACTTAAAACTCCAGTCCCATTTCCAAGAGTACTACCGTCCATAAGAGACTACTCCAATCTTCCGACACTTCTCTGCCAACCTCCTGTGATGAAAGGAAAATAATAACTGGGGGATGAGGGGAGTGGGGGAGGTATTTAAGCCTTTGGCTGGGGTGTCTTTGCCTCCTCCTCGTGACCAGGTTCTAATTTCCCACAAGTAATGAATGAAGCAGTGGACCCTCCTCCCATTAAGATGGAAATTTTTACTTTACTGTTCCTTTAATCCCATTGATCCCCTGCAATTCTATGTACACAAAATCAACCCCTTACTAAGTTTCAAGAAGCTAAATAGATTGTTTGGTATGGAAAAGATGTGCACAGACACCTAAGTGCAAGGAGTGAGAAAAAGTATAACCTATAAATGTTATTCTTTTCATTTCAATTATTATTATTTTTATTATTGTAATGATTATTTTTCTCCTTCCAATTAAAGTACAGCTGAAAAGTTTAATATTAAATGATCAACCTATTAAACTGGAGATAAATAACTTCATAATTATTTATATATTCCTAACTTTATACAACTAAATCAGTGATTTTCTGAAACTGGAAAATCTGAAAAGTTATTTTTCTAAAAAGGATACCTTTATGTATAAACACTGATTTAAACTAAGTCTTATCAACTAATGATTTAAATTGTGATTTAAATCATGAATCAAACCAAATCAAACCTGGTGAATGGTCAGTTCTGTCCATCCTCCATAGTTGAAGGGTTCTTATCGGTGATTATTAGTAGGCATGTGCATAGGGATCATATGTGATGATCCCGAATGCGGAAGGTGTCGGCTACTAGCAGCATTCAGCTCTTTTTGAGAAAGGTCTTCACACAGACCTATTCAAATTCAGATCTTAATGTGTTGCACTTTCACAAGAAATATGGATCCGAGAAGAGCTGAATGTCGCAAGCTGCTGCCTTCTTCCACATTCGGATCATCACAAATGATCCAAAATGCACATACCTAATTATTAGCCAGAGAAAGCCAAGATATATCACCTTTTTTGTCCCTAAATGTCATGAACATTAGTTTACTTCTCTTTTTAGAAACAAAGAAAAAGGGAGGTCTTGTTATACAAATGCAGCTAACCATGAAATAAAATACAAAGAAACATCAAAAAGCAAACCAGTTTTCAGTTTATTTAACTAAGATACATAAGCATTAAAATAAAATTTAAAAACAAAATCCAAGTACAAACCATTTCCAAAAAGATGTAAAATTCATGAATTATTTTTTTTTTTTAATAAAGATTTTTTCCCCCAAGAGTATTATTGAGCCCTTGATAAAAAAAAAATTATTAAATTTGATGTGTCATGTCAAAGTATTTTCTCACTAAATTTTCAACAACAAAAAAAAGGGAAAAAACAACAACAACAAAAAACACAACATTTTCCTTCCAATTTTTAGGTGTTTTCGGGAGTCAAAGTTTGAAGCAAGTTCAACAGAGAAATCCCAAATCAGAACCCGTGGTTATTTCATTTTCGATAACAGTATAAGTCATTCTTTTTGGCGAGAATAGTAAATTCATACTTTAATTCCGACCTGCCACAACTTTTAAATACTGAAGTGCATTATGAGCAGCATCATTGTGAGCATTACCACAAGAGATCCCAGTCCCATGACAGACAGTAACAGGATTTGAAGATAATTCAGCAAGACACTGGTATTGTCCATTAACGCTCAGTTCCTCTGAAAAATACAGAAGCAAAAAGACTTAATACAGTATAAAAATATATGTGGACAATAGCTAGTAATAATCGAGTACCCATGCAAAATGACCTAAATGAAAGCAAACAACTTATAACATTCAGGGTACAGGCATGTTTTAATATGTACCTTATTCAACTATCAACAACTTACTGAACGATGTATTGCATCAAATTCATGCTGGAATGCCAGAACATTGTACTTATTTAGCTTGTCTACACACAAAAACCCCCATAAATTTACAAGAATTTAACCAACATGCTTTTCAACTAAATGATACCAAGAGAGCAAGTCAATTTGAAGAAAAAAAAAAAACAACTTAAAGTTACACTACGTAAATCATGAAAGAAAATTAGCCGCTTCATATAAATTTTATTTTTTCTACTCCCCACCCCCCTCACTTATTACATTATGGGTATGCCTGCTTCAAAGGCAACACAGTTTATAAATTCAAAAATGTCTAAAAGCATACATAAACAGGGAGGGTTAGTAAAAGGCATCTACTAGTGTTTCGAAAGAATGGCCTCAAAAGGATCAAATACAGTCGCATCAGATGCAAAACTAAAGGCAGAGAGAGAGAGGATAGAGATGATAGCGACAGCGAGAGAGATAGTCTTATGTGAAGGCCCAATACTTGTCAATGTATGTAAAACTAAAATATCAAGGCACAATCAACCCATAGTCACATCACCTTTTATGCAGTAATAGTTTCGCAGGAAACCATCATGCATAAAATTGCATGGATCTAGGATATCTTTTGCTATCTAATGTGTGTGTGTGTTCTAGTTTCCACGTATAAAAACACATCAACTATAAATTAAATCAGTCATTTTTTCTGAATTCAACAGAGCACAGCAAACAAAATTCTTCAATCTGCCGGTCAGCTTTTGAGCCTTACATGTTAACTGCAACTGGAAAAGGAATGAAGACTGTAGCTATATTAAAGGGATATAATACCCACTTGCTAAATCACTTGAAAGTGATGCAGCACAACTGTAAAAAACTGACAAGAAAAATTTACATGAACATCTTTATGTAAAAAAGATATTTTACCTCAAAACTTCAACTCACAAAAGTGCTCTGTGAACAGTAACCCTTCAGCTACCGTCAGTTGCATGTCAGAAAAAAATAAATCAGCTTAAGTGCTGAGGTCACACTTTGCTTCAATGTGATCTCATGAATTCAATGAAATCTCATGAGATTTCGTAGTACACTTCCTTAAACTGAGGAGGGAAATAACATAACTGTGCCCACACATGACTGATGCACGCTCACATGCAACTCCCAGCACTAGCATCTTGATTGACTGCTTAAAGTCCCTTTACAATGGGACATGGCTACTGAGTAAATTTTGAGGTGAAATATCTTCTTTTCACATAGAGATGTTCAGGTGATAATTTCTCGTCGGCTTTTTACAGATATGCTGCATCAATTTACCTTTATGGACATTCTTTCTTCAGGAAACTATTTAGAGCTCCCTACAATCCCCTGAGTAAATATCTCAGCATCTTGATTAATGGAATAGGAGATGAGTGTAAGGAAGTGGATAATTACACAATTCACTTAGAGATCCAGTTGCCAGTATTTTTATGGAACTTTTAAGAGGAACTTATGCTGATAAATGGACTGTTGTGATTGGATCTACCACTAGTGTTTGGAAAAAAATACTTTATTTCCTAGAATACCCATGTCCGATTTGGTGAGCCTATATGCTAATTCTGAGAACCTTCCTCAACAAAAGCTAAATGCATTAATCTCATTTAGCCACCAATAAAGCAAGCGTAACCTAGGTTCTTAAACAAAAAATGGCCGGCTCCTGAGCTTTACATTTTTAAATAATACTTTTTAAATAAAGATGGCAAGAGAATGAAGAAAAATGAATAGGAGTAAATTAGAAAGTTGCTTAATATTGCATGTTATATCTGAATCATTAAAGAAAAAAAATTGGGTTTAGTATCCCTGTAAACTTTCTTTAAAGGGACAGTCTACATCAGAATGTTTATGGTTTTAAAAGATAATCCCTTTATTACCCATTCCCTAGTTTTGCATAACCAACAGTTATATGAATACACTTTTTACCTCCGATTACCTTGTATCAAAGCCTCTGCAAACTGCCCCCTTATTTCAGTTCTTTTGACAGACTTGCATTTTAGCCAATTTATGTGTGTCACATAGATAAGTGTACTCACGCGCGTGGGGTTACTTAGGAGTCAGCACTAACACCCTCTAGTTGTGAAAACACTGTCAAAATGCATTCAGATTAGAAGCGGCCTTCAAGGTCTAAAATTAGCATATAAACCTCCTAGGTTTAGCTTTAAACTAATACCAAGAGAACAAAGCAAAATTGGTGATAAAAGTAAATTGGAAAATTGTTTAAAATTACATGCCCTGACTGAATCATGAAAGTTTGTTGGACTAGACTGTCCCTTTATGGGGAGTCTCCAGGACGCACTAGTCCAAAATCAAGTTTACTTGTGAAGGCTAGGCAAACTGGACTCTAAAGCCCTGTTATTAGCTCAAATACTTACGGCAGATCTAAATTTGAGGTTAGAGATATCATGTAGCCAGAACTGTGGATAATAAAATGTATGATGGTCTTATTTTTTTCAGGAAGATAGTATATATTAATCTTAGATCAGGGCCATAAAACACATAGCCCCTCTTCCTGCCACTGAACACATTCTACAATTCGGCTTCAAGAAAAGCATTACTCCTTTTTTTATCAAAGGTGAAATCTACCAATGTCTCCTGGTTTTGGATTTCAAACACCAGTAATACTTTTATAAACAGCTCTTAACTGAGGAACAATTAAAAGGTTTAAACATGCAGCAAAACTATACAGATTAGTCTTTTTCTTTTGTTAGCTAAAAGCTTTAAAGCCTTACAGCCATCAAAAAAAGAAGAAAATAATCAACCTCTAGTTAAGACATGGTTTCTACCAAATGTAAAGCTTCATGGACAGGATCATTTTAGTGAGCATTCTGAAAGAACATCTCCCCTTTAAGCATATGACATTGCATAAAGCAACATAAGCAACCTTTTTAACCCCTTAATGACCGAGGACGTACGCCACACGTCCTCAGAAAAAAGGCAGTTAACGCCTGAGGACGTGTGGCGTACGTCCTCGGTTTGGAAAGCAGCTGGAAGCGATCCTCATCGCTTCCAGCTGCTTTCCGGTTATTGCAGGATGCCTCAATATCGAGGCATCCTGCAATAACAATTTGTACCCCTCCGGTGCAGAGAGAGCCACTCTGTGGCCCTCTCTACACCGGCCATCGATGGCCGCAATCGTTGGTGGGTGGGAGCTGCAGTGGGAGGCGGGTGGGCGGCCATCGATGGCTTCAGATTCACAGAGGGGGGCGGGATCGGGGGCGGGAGAGTCAGGGGCGCGCACAGACACGCGCGCGTGCACGGGGGATCGGCGGGCGGGCGCGTGCACGGGAGGGAGCGGGTGGGAACCACTTACACTACAGAAATAATTATGTAGTAAGTGGGAGGAAGAGGGGGAGTAAATGCCCCCAAAAACTAATCTAAGGGATCTGGGAGGGGGTGGGGGTAGGGGTTGGTCGTGGGGAAGCTACACTACAGCAAAATGTAAAAAAAATAAATACAAAAAGAGGAAAAAATATTGTTAACTGGGTACTGACAGACAGCTGCCAGTACCCAAGATGGCCCCCAATAAGGCAGGGGGGGGGGTTAGAGAGCTGTTTTTGGGGGGGATCAGGGAGGTTGGGGGCTAAGGGGGGATCCTACAAAGTAGCATATGTAAATATGCTAAAGATGTATTTTTTTTTTAAAAAAAAAAACTTTTATTTTAGTACTGGCAGACTTTCTGCCAGTACTTAAGATGGCGGGGACAATTGTGGGGTGGGGGAGGGAAGGGAGCTGTTTGGGAGATATCAGGGGGTCTGATGTGTCAGGTGGGAGGCTGATCTCTACACTAAAGCTAAAATTAACCCCGCAAGCTCCCTACAAACTACCTAATTAACCCCTTGACTGCTAGCCATAATACATGTGTGATGCGCAGCAGCACTTTGCGGCCTTCTAATTACCAAAAAGCAACCCCAAAGTCATATATGTCTGCTATTTCTGAACAAAGGGGATCCCAGAGAAGCATTTACAACTATTTGTGCCATAATTGCACATGCTGTTTGTAAATAATTTCAGTGAGAAACCTAAAATTGTGAAAAATTTAGCGTTTTTTTTAATTTGATTGCATTTGGCGGTGAAATGGTGGCATGAAATATACCAAAATGGGCCTAGATCAATACTTGGGGTTGTCTACTACACTACACTGAAGCTAAAATTAACCCTAGAAGCTCCCTACATGCTCCCTAATTAACCCCTTCACTGCTGGGCATAATACACGTGTGGTGCGCAGTCGCATTTAGCAGCCTTCTAATTATTAAAAAGCAAAACCAAAGCCATATATGTCTGCTATTTATGAACAAAGGGGATCCCAGAGAAGCATTTACAACCATGTATGCTATAATTGCATAAGTTTTTTGTAAATAATTTCAGTGAGAAACCTAAAGTTTGTGAAAAAAATTGTGAAAAAGTGAACATTTTTTTTTATTTGATCGCATTTGGCGGTGAAATGGTGGCATGAAATATACCAAAATGGGCCTAGATCAATACTTTGGGATGTCTTCTAAAAAAAAATATATACATGTCAAGGGATATTCAGGGATTCCTGAAAGATATCAGTGTTCCAATGTAACTAGCGCTAATTTTGAAAAAAAGTGGTTTGGAAATAGCAAAGTGCTACTTGTATTTATGGCCCTATAACTTGCAAAAAAAGCAAAGAACATGTAAACATTGGGTATTTCTAAACTCAGGACAAAATTTAGAAACTATTTAGCATGGTTTTTGTTTGGTGGTTGTAGATGTATAACAGATTTTGGGGGTCAAAGTTAGAAAAAGTGTGTTTTTTTCTATTTTTTCCTCATATTTTATAAAAAAATTTATAGTAAATTATAAGATATGAGGAAAATAATGGTATATTTTGAAAGTCCATTTAATGGCGAGAAAAACGGTATATAATATGTGTGGGTACATTAAATGAGCAAGGGGAAAATTACAGCTAAACACAAACACCGCAGAAATGTAAAAATAGCCTTGGTCCCAAACGGACAGAAAATGGAAAAGTGCTGTGGTCATTAAGGGGTTAAAGGGATACTGAACCCAAATTTTTTCTTTCATGATTCGGATAGAGCATGCAATTTTAAGCAATTTTCTAATTTACTTCTGTTATCAATTTTTCTTCGTTCTCTTGATATCTTTATTTGAAAAAGAAGGCATCTAAGCTAAGGAGCCAGTAAATTTGTGGTTCAGAACCATGGACAGCATTTGTTTATTGGTGCTGTCCAATCAGCAAGGACAACCCAGGTTGTTCACCAAAAATGGGCCGGCATCTAAACTTAAATTCTTGCTTTTCAAATAAACATACCAAGAAAATGAAGAAAATTTGATAATAGGAGTAAATTAGAAAGTTGCTTAAAATTGCATGCTCTATCTGAATCACAAAAGAAAACATTTGGGTACAGTGTCCCTTTAAGGAACTGAAAACAAACCTGTTTTAAAAGTAGGAGCATGTGCTAAAGTTTCTGGGACAAACAGAGAAAAGTCATAGGTTCATCTTAAAGGGATACTAAACCCAATTTTTTTTTCTTTAATGATTCAGATAGAGCATGGAATTTTAGGCAACATTCTAATTTACTCCTATTATCATTTTTTCTTTGTTCTCTTGCTATCTTTAAATGTAGCCACCAATGAGCAAGCGCCATCCAGGGTGCTGAACCTAAAATGGGTCAACTCCTAAGGTTTACATTTCCACTTTTCAAATAAAGATAGCAACAGAACAAAGAAAATTTGATAATAGGAGTAAATGACAAAGTTTCTTAAAAATTGCATGCTCTATCTGAATCATAAAAGGAAAAAAAATTAGGTTTAGTGTCCCTTTAAGCCTCCCTAAAAAAAAAACATGCACTTACTTAAAAATCATGTAAACCTTCAATTAAGATTTACTTTTCCAAAATGTTCTGGATTTCATCTATATATTAATTTTGACCCGTGTCCCCTCCAGAACACCCAGTATTAGTAAGAGTGAGGATGCTTGTAACAAATTCTACCACCCCTGGTCATGCACTAGGTTTTATGGAGCTTAGCAATGCTTTCATATATGCAGTGGCCACACATACACTAAACACAACGTAAACTTTATGACATGGTAGTCAAGTAGTTATTTCAATTCTATAAAATGATAAAGATTAACAAATCAGCAATAAGATCTAACTAATTTAGCTTGTCTAGATCTAAGCTAAGCATCTGGCACTATTTCACACAACAATTTAATTCATTAACTGTATTGCCTTGGTCTGGACACAAAAAACATGGGTAGAATGCACCCTAAAAGTGAGAGAAAAGTATCAATTAAAGTTGCATAGTTCAGAGCATGTACTTTTAAGATCTGTTTAAATTCACTTTTAATTACAAATTATACTTTTGTTCGAATGGTATTCATTGAAAAAGAATATGTAAAAATCCTTCACTGCTGGGAACTGGTGATAAGTGTTTGTAGAATAGCCTTATGCTTGTCCCACATTCAAAGTTTACATTTATAGGAAATATGGGCTGACTTGTTGGGGCTATTCTTATATGTATCATTAGAACTTTTTGTGCTACCTGGGCTTTGTAAGGCAGATGGTTGCCATCAGCATCTCCACAGCTGAGTAAGTGTGCTGAATGCATCAAAGCAAGAACCAAATAAATTATAGTGCGTGTAAATATCTAATAACTAAGCGCCAAAATGGAACACACACAAGCTGCCAAAATAAGACCATTCAGCCACCACTGCATGGCTCTTTTGAAATGCATATTACACAATCAGTAAAATTGAAAAATAAAGTAGAAGTCACAAAGAGAGCTTAGCTTGTGGGATCCTAAATGCTTCTGCATCCCTGTGTATGTATGAGCAACAAAATTAGGGAGCCATATTTGATGCATTTAAAAAAAAATAAAAAAATTTTACATTTAAAAAAAAAAAAAAAAAAAAAATTTGAGCGGTCTTGCTCCACACTTACCTATATCCAAGTATTTAACATTAAATTTTTGCTCCTCTGCTACTTCACCAAGCATTTTGACATAGTCCGTGTTGGGAATACTGAGTGGGCTTCTTTTTAGCAAACTTATTTTCTCTCCAGTTGAATTTTTAAGATGATCCCATGTGCACCCAAGGTTGTTTCCAATCAACTTTTCCTAAAAGCAAAACAACCAGTAACTTAAACATTCTAACTGTTTTGCCCATCTCGCCATTTACATTAACCCCTTGCGCCTATAGGATGTATATATGTCATGCGGAGATTGAACAAAATATATATATATATATATATATATATTCATATTCTATCTTTTATTTTTGAAAACAATACAATATATTAGCAAACAGTTCACAGCTTTAAAAGATACAGTGCAATGTGAAATACATTTTCCTAAAATAAGATAAAGTTTCTGCGAGTGACCCTAAATTTCTGCCCCTTCTATGGTATGGATCACAAAATCGAGTACCCATATTCTTAGTCTCGAACACCTGTAGAACTATATGATCATCCCAAGCAGCAATTGTGGAGAGATACAGCTTTGTCTCTCAAACAGAAAAAAACTATAGGGAGATTATTGGGAGGGGGCGAGGGGAAAGGATATAGATGGTAGATGTTGCAATCTTAGTGTGTGTAGGTATGTATCATTAAGCCTATCCCGCTGGGAGACCCGATTCCCAAAGGAACAGCAGTTCAGCATAGTAATCTAGTTTACCATTGATGTAGTAGCAATATCTCTCTAGGGCTAGGTTTTGCTTCATTTGCTCTATCCACATGTGTAGGGTAGGAATCTTGTCGGACTTCCAAAGCCTGGGTATTATCTGTTTGGCGCTACTTATAGCCAGGCGAAAAAGTGTGGTGTAGTGTGTAAAGGGGAGCTTGGGAGTGACATGAAATAAGTAGATAATGGGGTCCAAGGTAATATCACCGTTTAGAAATTAAATCGATTGATATCCTGCCAAAATTGGCCTATTAGAGGACATGTCCACCATATATGAAACGGAGTACCCTCCTCTGAGCATTTCCTCCAACATCTATCAGATGCTTCGGGAACGATAGATACACACATATATATATATATGGCGGCACTAGTTAGAGGGGGGGGGGGGGGGATCCTACACTGCAGAAAATGTGGAGGGAAGAGAGCTGTTTGGGATGGATCAGGGGGTGAAAAGTATCAGGTCGGAGGGTAATCTCTACACTAAAGCTAAAAACATAATTTATGTAAGAACTTACCTGATAAATTCATTTCTTTCATATTGGTAAGAGTCCATGAGCTAGTGACGTATGGGATATACAATCCTACCAGGAGTTTCCCAAACCTCAAAATGCCTATAAAATACACCCCTCACCGCACCCAAAATTCAGTTTAACGAATAGCCAAGAAGTGGGGTGATAAAGAAAGGAGTAAAAAGCATCAAAGGAATTTGGAAATAATTGTGCTTTATACAAAATAAAATCATAACCACCATACAAAAGGGGGTGGGCCTCATGGACTCTTGCCAATATGAAATAAATGAATTTATCAGGTAAGTTCTTACATAAATTATCTTTTCTTTCATGTAATTGGCAAGAGTCCATGAGCTAGTGACGTATGGGATAGCAATACCCAAGATGTGGAACTCCACGCAAGAGTCACTAGAGAGGGAGGGATAAAAATAAAAACAGCCATTTACCGCTGAAAAAATTAATCCACAACCCAAAATATAAGTTAATTCTCATAAATGAGAGGAAAAAACTTAAATCAAAAGCAGAAAAATCAAACTGAAAAATCTGCCTGAAGAACTTTTCTACCAAAAACTGCTTCAGAAGAAGCAAATACATCAAAATGGTAGAATTTAGTAAATGTATGCAAAGAAGACCAAGTTGCTGCATTGCAAATCTGATCAACTGACGCTTCATTCTTAAAAGCCCACGAAGTGGAAACTGATCTAGTAGAATGAGCGGTAATTCTCTGAGGCGGGGCTTGACCCGACTCCAAATAGACTTGATGAATCAAAAGTTTTAACCACGAGGCCAAGGAAACGGCAGAAGCCTTCTGACCTTTCCTGGAACCAGAAAAGATAAATAGACTAGAAGTCTTCCTGAAATCTTTAGTAGCTTCAACATAATATTTCAGAGCTCTCACCACATCCAAAGAATGTAAAGATCTCTCCAAAGAATTCTAAGCATTAGGTCACAAGGAAGGAACAACAATGTCTCTATTAATGTTGTTAGAATTCACAACCTTAGGTAAGAATTTAAATGAAGTCCGCAAAACTGCCTTATCCTGATGAAAAATCAGAAAAGGAGATTCACAAGAGAGAGCAGATAATTCAGAAACTCTTCTAGCAGAAAAGATGGCCAAAAGAAACAACACTTTCCAAGAAGGTAGTTTAATGTCCAAAAGAATGCATAGGCTCAAATGGAGGAGCATGTAAAGCCTTAAAAAACAAATTAAGACTCCAAGGAGGAGAGATTGATTTAATGACAGGCTTGATAAGAACCAAAGCCTGCACAAAACAATGAATATCAGGAAGTTTAGCAATCTTTCTGTGGAATAAAACAGAAAGAGCAGAGATTTGTCCTTTCAAGGAACTTGCAGACAAACCCTTATCCAAACCATCCTGAAGAAACACTAAAATTCTAGGAATTCTAAAAGAATGCCAAGAGAATTTATGAGAAGAACACCATGAAATGTAAGTCTTCCAAACTTGTTAATAAAACGGATTTACGAGCCTGCAACATAGTATTAATCACTGAGTCAGAGAAACCTCTATGACTAAGCACTAAGCGTTCAATTTCCATACCTTCAAATTTAATGATTTGAGATCCTGATGGAAAAACGGATCTTGAGATAGAAAGTCTGGCCTAAATGGAAGTGGACATGGTTGGCAACTGGACATCCGAACAAGATCCGCATACCAAAACCTGTGAGGCCATGCTGGAGCCACCAGCAGCACAAACGATTGCTCCATGATGATTTTGGAGATCACTCTTGGAAGAAGAACTAGAGGCGGGAAAAACAGAATTTATGTTTACCTGATAAATTACTTTCTCCAACGGTGTGTCCGGTCCACGGCGTCATCCTTACTTGTGGGATATTCTCTTCCCCAACAGGAAATGACAAAGAGCCCAGCAAAGCTGGTCACATGATCCCTCCTAGGCTCCGCCTTCCCCAGTCATTCGACCGACGTAAAGGAGGAATATTTGCATAGGAGAAACCATATGATACCGTGGTGACTGTAGTTAGAGAAAATAATTCATCAGACCTGATTAAAAAACCAGGGCGGGCCGTGGACCGGACACACCGTTGGAGAAAGTAATTTATCAGGTAAACATAAATTCTGTTTTCTCCAACATCGGTGTGTCCGGTCCACGGCGTCATCCTTACTTGTGGGAACCAATACCAAAGCTTTAGGACACGGATGATGGGAGGGAGCAAATCAGGTCACCTAGATGGAAGGCACCACGGTTTGCAAAACCTTTCTCCCAAAAATAGCCTCAGAAGAAGCAAAAGTATCAAATTTGTAAAATTTGGTAAAAGTGTGCAGTGAAGACCAAGTCGCTGCCTTACATATCTGATCAACAGAAGCCTCGTTCTTGAAGGCCCATGTGGAAGCCACAGCCCTAGTGGAATGAGCTGTGATTCCTTCAGGAGGCTGCTGTCCGGCAGTCTCATAAGCCAATCTGATGATGCTTTTAAGCCAAAAAGAGAGAGAGGTAGAAGTTGCTTTTTGACCTCTCCTTTTACCAGAATAAACAACAAACAAGGAAGATGTTTGTCTGAAATCCTTTGTAGCCTCTAAATAGAACTTTAGAGCACGAACTACATCCAAATTGTGCAACAAATGTTCCTTCTTTGAAACTGGATTCGGACACAAAGAAGGCACAACTATCTCCTGGTTAATATTTTTGTTAGAAACAACTTTCGGAAGAAAACCAGGTTTAGTACGCAAAACCACCTTATCTGCATGGAACACCAGATAAGGAGGAGAACACTGCAGAGCAGATAACTCTGAAACTCTTCTAGCAGAAGAAATTGCAACCAAAAACAAAACTTTCCAAGATAATAACTTAATATCTACGGAATGTAAGGGTTCAAACGGAACCCCTTGAAGAACTGAAAGAACTAAATTGAGACTCCAAGGAGGAGTCAAAGGTTCGTAAACAGGCTTGATTCTAACCAGAGCCTGAACAAAAGCCTGAACATCTGGCACAGCCGCCAGCTTCTTGTGAAGCAAAACAGATAAAGCAGAAATCTGTCCCTTCAAAGAACTTGCAGATAATCCTTTCTCCAAACCCTCTTGTAGAAAGGATAGAATCTTAGGAATTTTTACCCTGTTCCATGGGAATCCTTTCGATTCGCACCAACAGATATATTTTTTCCATACTTTATGGTAAATTTTTCTAGTTACAGGCTTTCTAGCCTGAATAAGAGTATCAACGACAGAATCTGAGAACCCACGCTTTGATAAAATCAAGCGTTCAATCTCCAAGCAGTCAGTTGGAGTGATGCCAGATTCGGATGTTCGAACGGACCTTGAACAAGAAGGTCCCGTCTCAAAGGTAGCTTCCATGGTGGAGCCGATGACATATTCACCAGGTCTGCATACCAAGTTCTGCGTGGCCACGCAGGAGCTATCAAGATCACCGAAGCCCTCTCCTGATTGATTCCCAGCCTGGGAATGAGAGGAAACGGTGGGAACATATAAGCTAGGTTGAAGGTCCAGGGCGCTACAAGTGCATCTACTAGAGTCGCCTTGGGATCCCTGGATCTGGACCCGTAGCAAGGAACCTTGAAGTTCTGACGAGACGCCATCAGATCCATGTCTGGAATGCCCCATAATTGAGTTATTTGGGCAAAGATTTCCGGATGGAGTTCCCACTCCCCCGGATGAAATGTCTGACGACTCAGAAAATCCGCTTCCCAATTTTCCACTCCTGGGATGTGGATTGCAGACAAGTGGCAGGAGTGAAGCTCCGCCCATTGAATTACTTTGGTCACTTCTTCCATCGCCAGGGAACTCCTTGTTCCCCCCTGATGGTTGATATATGCAACAGTCGTCATGTTGTCTGATTGAAACCTTATGAATTTGGCCTTTGCTAGTTGAGGCCAAGCCTTGAGAGCATTGAATATCACTCTCAGTTCCAGAATGTTTATCGGGAGAAGAGATTCTTCCCGAGACCATAGACCCTGAGCTTTCAGGTGTTTCCAGACCGCGCCCCAGCCCACCAGGCTGGCGTCGGTCGTTACAATGACCCACACTGGTCTTCTGAAGCTCATCCCTTGGGACAGGTTGTCCAGGGTCAACCACCAACGGAGTGTATCTCTGGTCCTCTGATCTACTTGGATCGTCGGGGACAAATCTGTATAATCCCCATTCCACTGTCTGAGCATGCACAGTTGTAATGGTCTTAGATGAATTCGCGCAAAAGGAACTATGTCCATTGCCGCAACCATCAAACCTATTACTTCCATGCACTGCGCTATGGAAGGAAGAAGAACAGAATGAAGTACTTGACAAGAGCTTAGAAGTTTTGATTTTCTGGCTTCTGTCAGAAAAATCTTCATTTCCAAGGAGTCTATTATTGTTCCCAAGAAGGGAACTCTTGTTGACGGGAATAGAGAACTTTTTTCTACGTTCACTTTCCACCCGTGAGATCTGAGAAAGGCTAGGACAATGTCCGTATGAGCCTTTGCTTGTGGCAGAGACGACGCTTGAATCAGTATGTCGTCCAAGTAGGGTACTACTGCAATGCCCCTTGGCCTTAGCACCACTAGAAGGGACCCTAGTACCTTTGTGAAAATTCTTGGAGCAGTGGCTAGTCCGAATGGAAGTGCCACAAACTGGTAATGCTTGTCCAGAAAGGCGAATCTTAGGAACCGATGATGTTCCTTGTGGATAGGAATATGTAGATACGCATCCTTTAAATCCACCGTGGTCATGAATTGACCTTCCTGGATGGTAGGAAGAATTGTCCGAATGGTTTCCATCTTGAACGATGGGACCTTGAGAAATTTGTTTAGGATCTTGAGATCCAAAATTGGCCTGAATGTTCCCTCTTTTTTGGGAACTATGAACAGATTGGAGTAAAACCCCATCCCTTGTTCTCCTAATGGAACAGGATGAATCACTCCCATTTTTAACAGGTCTTCTACACAATGTAAGAATGCCTGTCTTTTTATTTGGTCTGAAGACAATTGAGACCTGTGGAACCTCCCCCTTGGGGGTAGTTCCTTGAATTCCAGGAGATAACCTTGAGAAACTATTTCTAGCGCCCAAGGATCCTGAACATCTCTTGCCCAAGCCTGAGCGAAGAGAGAGAGTCTGCCCCCCACCAGATACGGTCCCGGATCGGGTGCCAGCATCTCATGCTGTCTTGGTAGCGGGCTTCTTGGCCTGCTTACCTTTGTTCCAGCCTTGCATCGGTCTCCAGGCTGGCTTGGTTTGAGAAGAATTACCCTCTTGCTTAGAGGATGTAGAATTTGAGGCTGGTCCGTTTCTGCGAAAGGGACGAAAATTTGTTTAATTTTTAGCCTTAAAAGACCTATCCTGAGGAAGGGCGTGGCCCTTTCCCCCAGTGATGTCTGAAATAATCTCTTTCAAGTCAGGGCCAAACAGCGTTTTACCCTTGAAAGGGATGTTAAGCAATCTGTTCTTTGAGGACACATCCGCTGACCAAGACTTCAGCCAAAGCGCTCTGCGCGCCACAATAGCAAAACCTGAATTTTTCGCCGCTAATCTAGCTAACTGCAAAGTGGCGTCTAAGTTAAAAGAGTTAGCCAACTTAAGTGCTTGAACTCTGTCCATAACCTCCTCATAAGAAGATGCTTGATTGAGCGACTTTTCTAGTTCTTCGAACCAGAAACACGCTGCTGTAGTGACAGGAACAATGCATGAAATTGGTTGTAGAAGGTAACCTTGCTGAACAAACATCTTTTTAAGCAAACCCTCTAATTTTTTATTCATAGGATCTTTGAAAGCACAACTATCGTCTATAGGGATAGTGGTGCGTTTGTTTAGAGTAGAAACCGCCCCCTCGACCTTGGGGACTGTCTGCCATAAGTCCTTCCTGGGGTCGACCATAGGAAATAATTTCTTAAATATAGGGGGAGGGACAAAAGGTATGCCGGGCCTTTCCCATTCTTTATTTACAATGTCCGCCACCCGCTTGGGTATAGGAAAAGCTTCGGGGGGCACCGGGACCTCTAGGAACCTGTCCATCATACATAATTTCTCTGGAATGAACAAATTGTCACAATCATCCAGAGTAGATAACACCTCCTTAAGCAGAGCGCGGAGATGTTCCAATTTAAATTAAAATGTAATAACGTCAGGTTCAGCTTGTTGAGAAATTTTTCCTGAATCTGAAATTTCTCCCTCAGACAAAACCTCCCTAGCCCCTTCAGACTGGTGTAAGGGCATGTCAGAACCATTATCATCAGCGTCCTCATGCTCTTCAGTATCTAAAACAGAGCAGTCGCGCTTTCGCTGATAAGTGGGCATTTTGGCTAAAATGTTTTTAATAGAATTATCCATTACAGCCGTTAATTGTTGCATAGTAAGGAGGATTGGCGCTCTAGATGCACTAGGGGCCTCCTGAGTGGGCAAGACTGGTGTAGACCTAGAAGGAGATGATGCAGTACCATGCTTACTCCCCTCACTTAAGGAATCATTTTGGGCAACATTATTATCAGTGGCATCATTGTCCCTACTTTGATTGTCACATTCATCACATATTTAAATGGATAGGAACCTTGGCTTCCGAACATACAGAACATCGTCTATCTGATAGTTCAGACATGTTAATAGGCATAAACTTGATAACAAAGCACAAAAAACGTTTTAAAATAAAACCGTTACTGTCTCTTTAAATTTTAAACTGAACACACTTTTTTACTGAATATACGCAAAAGTATGAAGGAAATGTTCAAAATTCACCAAAATTTCACCACAGTGTCATAAAGCCTTAAAAGTATTGCACACCAAATTTGAAAGCTTTAACTCTTAAAATAACGGAACCGGAGCCGTTTTTACATTTAACCCCTATACAGTCCCTGGTATCTGCTTTGCTGAGACCCAACCAAGCCCAGAGGGGAATACGATACCAAATGACGCCTTCAATAAGCTTTTTCAGTGGATCTGAGCTCCTCACACATGCATCTGCATGCCTTGCTTCTCAAAAACAACTGCGCATTAGTGGCGCGAAAATGAGGCTCTGCCTATGACTAGAAAAGGCCCCCAGTGAAAAAGGTGTCCAATACAGTGCCTGCCGTTTTTTTAACAAAATTCCCAAGATTAAAATAACTCTCCAAAGTTATAAACCATTAAATATGCTTATAAAGTAATCGTTTTGGCCCAGAAAAATGTCTACCAGTCTTTAAAGCCCTTGTGAAGCCCTTTTATTCTTATATTGAAAATTAAGAAAATGGCTTACCGGATCCCATAGGGAAAATGACAGCTTCCAGCATTACCAAGTCTTGTTAGAAATGTGTCATACCTCAAGCAGCCAAAGTCTGCTCACTGTTTCCCCCAACTGAAGTTAATTCCTCTCAACAGTCCTGTGTGAAAACAGCCATCGATTTTAGTAACGGTTGCTAAAATCATTTTCCTCTTGTAAACAGAAATCTTCATCTCTTTTCTGTTTCAGAGTAAATAGTACATACCAGCACTATTTTAAAATAACAAACTCTTGATAGAAGAATAAAAACTACATTTAAACACCAAAAAACTCTGAGCCATCTCCGTGGAGATGTTGCCTGTGCAACGGCAAAGAGAATGACTGGGGAAGGCGGAGCCTAGGAGGGATCATGTGACCAGCTTTGCTGGGCTCTTTGCCATTTCCTGTTGGGGAAGAGAATATCCCACAAGTAAGGATGACGCCGTGGACCGGACACACCTATGTTGGAGAAATATAAGCCGGTTAATAATACCAAGGGAGTGTCAATGCAACCACTGCTTCCGCCTGAGGATCCCTGGACCTGGACAGGTACCTGGGAAGTTTTTTGTTTAGAGGAGATGCCATCAGATCTATTTCTGGAAGCCCCCACATCTGAAAAACTTGAGAAAACACATCTGCGTGGAGATACCATTCTCCCGGATGTAAAGTCCGACGACTGAGGTAATCCGCTTCCCAATTGTCTATACCTGGGATATGAACAGCAGAAATTAGACAGGAGCTGGATTCCGCCCAAACAAGTATCAGAGATACTTCTTTCATAGTTTGAGGACTGAGTCCCACCCTGATGATTGACATATGCCACAGTTGTGATATTCTCTGTCTGAAAACAAATGAACGTGCGATTCTCAGGGCTCTTCAGTTTTGGCCTCTGTTGAAGAGAGAACTGGAGTTCCAAAATATTTATTGGTAATCACGCCTCTTGAGATTTCCAAACCCCTCGTGCTGTCAGAGATCCCCAAACAGCTCCCCAACCTGAAAGACTCGCATCTGTTGTGATCACAGTCCACAAATGAGGCCCCTAGAATTATTCGATGGTGATCTAACCACCAAGTCAGAGAAAGTCGAACATTGGGATTTAAGGATATTAATTGTGATATCCTTGTATAATCCCTGCACCATTGGTTCAGCATACAAAGCTGGAGAGGTCCCATATGGAAACGAGGAGATCGCGTCCGATGCTGCAGTCATGAGACCTATAACTTCAAGGCACATAGCTATTGAAAGGAATGACTGAGACTGAAGGTTCCAATAGGCTGCAACCAATTTCAAAGTCTTTTGTCTGTTAGAGACAAAGTCATGGACACTGAATGTATCTGAAAACCTAAAAAGGTTACCTTTGTCTGAGGAATCAAATAACTTTTTGGTAAATTGATCCTCCAACCATGTCTTCGAAGAAACAACACTACTTGATTTGTGTGAGATTCTGCAGAACGTAAAGACTGAGCAGAACGTAAAGATAACATCCAAATAAGGAAACACAGCAATACCCCACTCTCTGATTACAGAGAGTAGGGCACCGAGAACCTTTGAAAAGATTCTTGGAGCTGTCGCTAGGCCAAAAGGAAGAGCAACAAATTGGTAATGCTTGTCTAGAAAAGAGAATCTTAGGAACTGATAGTGATCCGGATGGATCGGAATATGAAGATATGCATCCTGTAAGTCTATTGCGGACATATAATGCCCATGCTGAACAAAAGGCAGAATGGTCCTTATAGTCACCATTTTGAAAGTTGGTACTCTTACATATCGATTCAAAATCTTTAGATCCACAACTGGTCTGAATGAATTTTCTTTATTTGGGACAATGAATAGATTTGAATAAAACCCCAGACCCTGTTCCTGAAACGGAACTGGCATGATTACCCCTTATAACTCCAGGTATGAAACACACTTCAGGAAAGCCTGAGCCTTTACTGGGTTTGCTGGAATGAGTGAGAGAAAAAAATCTTCTCATAGGCGGTCTTACTCTGAATCCTATTCCGTTCCCCAGTGAGACAATACTCTAAAATTTTTCAAAGAAGTTTGGACCAATTCGGTCCAAAATCATTGGATTCAATCTGCCCCCCACCAGCTGAGCTGGAATGAGGGCCGCACCTTCATGCGGACTTGGGGGGTGGCTTTGATCTCTTAAATGGCTTGGATTTATTTCAATTTGAACAAGGCATCCAATTGGAAACAGATTCCTTGGGGAAGGATTAGGTTTCTGTTCCTTATTTTGTCGAAAGGAACGAAAAACGGTTAAAAGCTTTAGATTTACCCTTAGGTCTTTTATCCTGAGGCAAAAAAACTCCCTTCCCCCCAGTGACAGTAGAAATTATTGAATCCAACCGAGAACCAAATAATTTATTACCTTGGAAAGAAAGAGATAGCAATCTGGACTTAGAAGTCATATCAGCATTCCAAGATTTGAGCCACAAAGCTCTTCTAGCTAAAACAGCTAAAGACATATTTAACATCAATTTTGATGATATCAAAGAATGGCATCACAAATGAAATTATTAGCATGTTGAATCAACTTAACAATGCTAGACAAATCATGATGAGATACTTGTTGCGCTAAAGTTTCCAACCAAAAAGTTGAAGCAGCTGCAACATCAGCCTAAGAATTTGAAGGCCTAAGAAGATGACCTGAATATAAATAAGCTTTCCTTAGATAAGATTCAAGTTTCTTATCTAAAGGATCTTTATAAGAAGTACTATCTTCCGTAGGAATAGTAGTATGTTTAGCAAGTAGAGATAGCCCCATCAACTTTGGGGATCTTTTCCCAAAACTCCAATCTAACTGCTGGCAAAGGATACAATTTTTTAAACCTTGAAGGAATAAAAGTACCACCAGGCCTATTCCATTCCTTAGAAATCATATCAGAAATAGCAGCAGGAACTGGAAAAACCTCTGGAGTAACCACAGGAGGTTTATAAACAGAATTTAAATGCTTACTAGTTTTAATATCAAGAGGACTAGTTTCCTCCATATCTAATGTAATCAACACTTCTTTTAACAAAGAACGAATATATTCCATTTTAAATAAATAAGAGGATTTGTCAGTGTCAAAATCTGAGGCAGGATCTTCTGAATCAGATAGATACTCAACAGAGAAGGATAATTCAGTATGTTGCCGGTCATTTGAAATTTCATCAACTTTATGAAAAGTTTTAAAAAGACCTTTACGTTTATTAGAAGGCAGAATGGCAGACAAAGCCTTCTGAATAGAATCAGAAATAAATTCTCTTAAATTTACAGGTATATCTTGTGCAGGTAATGAACTACTACTGATGGATACATTCTCTGCATGTAAAAGTTTATCATGACAACTATTACAAACCACAGCTGGAGGTATAACCTCCACAAGTTTACAACAAATGCACTTCGCTTTGGAAGAACTGTTATCAGGCAGCAGGGTTCCAACAGTGATTTCTGAGACAGGATCAGATTGAGACATCTTGCAAATGTAAGAGGAAAAAAAACAACATATAAAGCAAAATTATCAATTTCCTTATATGGCAGTTTCAGGAATGGGAAAAAATGCAAACAGCATAGCCCTCTGACATAGAAAAAGGCAATAGGCAAATAGAAATGGGGTCTTAAATAATGAAAATATTAGGCAGCAAGTATGACGCACAAAAAAGGAAAAGATTTTTGTGGCGCCAAAAACGACACTCGCGTCATAGATGACGCAACCTTGTGAAGGACTCTGCATCAACCAAGACGACAGAAATGACGAATTTGTGTCAATGAACGTAACTTCGCGCCAAGAATGACGCAATAAACGTTGGTATTTTGCACCCTTGCGAGCCTAATTCTGCATGCAAATTTAAAAGACAGTCAATTTGAAAAAGACTATACCCCAGGTAAGAATAAATTATTCATAAAAAAACATTTCCCAGATATGAAACTGACAGTCTGCAAAAGGAAATATACTGAAAACCTGAATCATGGCAAATATAAGTACAATACATATATTTAGAACTTTATATACTGTAAATACATAAAGTGCCAAACCATAGCTGAGAGTGTCTTAAGTAATGAAAACATACTTACCAAAAGACACCCATCCACATATAGCAGATAGCCAAACCAGTACTGAAACGGTTATCAGTAGAGGTAATGGAATATGAGTATATCGTCGATCTGAAAAGGGAGGTAGGAGATGAATCTCTACGACCGATAACGGAGAACCTATGAAATAGATCCCCCGTGAGGAAAACCATTGCATTCAATATGCGATACTCCCTTCACATACCTCTGACATTCGCTGTACTCTGAGAGGAATCGGGCTTCAAAATGCTGAGAAGCGCATATCAACGTAGAAATCTTAGCACAAACTTACTTCACCACCTCCATAGGAGGCAAAGTTTGTAAAACTGAATTGTGGGTGTGGTGAGGGGTGTATTTATAGGCATTTTGAGGTTTGGGAAACTTTGCCCCTCCTGGTAGGATTGTATATCGGATACGTCACTAGCTCATGGACTCTTGCCAATTACATGAAAGAAATTATCTTATAAGCTACCTAATTAACCCCTTTACCTGCATTGCTGGTCCCAAGCGGGAAACCGCTAATCACACATCTGAGTCATGAGATTAGATCAGCGGCAGGTTCCGCTTGGGACCAGCTGTGTTCTCTCTTGAGTTGGGACTTCTGCCCCTCAAACCCCACTAACTATTTCAAACTAATGCCCAATTAAGTTATCACAAATACAACATCACTTCTAAGACTGAGGGGGCTTGTAGGGTCTGATATCCTGAGTAATCCTAACATAATTTAGCCAAAGTTCCCAATCTAATCAGGATACATAATTTGAAAATTAGAACTTATAATGAAAGATCCATTCAAACTATGGCTCTACACTGAAATGCAAAACAGTCAGAAGATACAATTCAAGGACCTACTTACTGGTTGGAAATATAGGGCTGTTTGTTCCATCAGGGAAATAAAAATGACCAGTTTTTAATTTATTTATTTTTTATCAATGAGGAAGGTTTAAATAGCAACATTAGTATTTTTGCAGAAGATACAAAGTTATGCAAGGTGATTAGGTCAGTGCAAAATTTAATTTAATTAATACCCAAGATGTGGAACTCCATGCAAGAGTCACTAGAGAGGGAGGGATAAAAATAAAAACAGCCATTTTCCACTGAAAAAATGAATCCACAACCCAAAAAAATAAGTTTATTCTCATAAATGAAAGAAAAAAACTTAAATCAAAAGCAGAAGAATAAAACTGAAACAGCTGCCTGAAGAACTTTTCTACCAAAAACTGCTTCTGAAGAAGCAAATACATCAAAACGGTAGAATTTAGTAAATGTATGCAAAGAGGACCACATCAAAACGGTAGAATTTAGTAAATGTATGCAAAGAGGACCAAGTTGCCGCTTTGCAAATCTGATCAACTGAAGCTTCATTCTTAAAGGCCCACGAAGTGGAGACTGATCTAGTAGAATGCTTGATGAATCAAAAGTTTTAACCAAGAAGCCTAGGAAATAGCAGAAGCTATTAGGACACAGGGAAGGGACAACAATTTCTCTACTAATGTTGTTAGAATTCACAACCTTAGGTAAAAATTGAAAAGAAGTCTTGAAAACTGCCTTATCCTGATGAAAAATCAGAAAAGGAGACTCACAAGAATGAGCAGATAGCTCAGAAACTCTAGCAGAAGAGATAGCCAAAAGGAACAACACTTTCCAAGAAAGTAGTTTAATGTCCAAAGAATGCATAGGCTAAAATGGAGGAGCCTGTAAAGCCTTCAAAACCAAATTAAGACTCCAAGGAGGAGAAATTGATTTAATGACAGGCTTAATACAAACTAAAGCTTGTACAGAACAGTGAATATCAGGAAGTATAGCAATCTTTCTGTGAAATAAAACAGAAAGAGCAGAGATTTGTCCCTTCAAGGAACATGCAGACAAATCCTTATCCAAACCATCCTGAAGAAACTGTAAAATTCTAGGAATTCTAAAAGAATGCCAAGAGAATTTATGAGAACACCACCATGAAATGCAAGTCTTCCAAACTCTATAATAAATCTTTCTAGAGACAGATTTACGAGCTTATAACATAGTATTAATCACCGTGTCAGACAAACCTCTATGACTTAGTACTAAGCGTTCAATTTACATACCTTCAAATTTAATGATTTGAGATCCTGATGGAAAAACGGACCTTGAGACAGTAGGTCTGGCCTTAACGGAAGTGGCCAAGGCTAGCAACTGGACATCCGAACCAGATCCGCATACCAAAACCTGTGTGGCCATGCTGGAGCCACCAGCAACACAAACAATTGTTCCATGATGATTTTGGAGATCACTCTTGGAAGGAGAACTAGAGGCGAGAAAATGTAAGCAGGATGATAACACCAAGGAAGTATCAGCGCATCCACAGCTTCCGCCTGAACATCCCTGGACAGGTATCTGGGAAGTTTCTTGTTTAGATGAGAGGCCAGGAGATCTATCTCTGGAAGACCCCACATCTGAACAATCTGAGAAAACACATCTGGATGGAGAGACCACGCCCCTGGATGTAAAGTCTGACCGCTGAGATAATCTGCCTCCCAATTGTCTACACCTGGGATATGCACCGCAGAGATTAGACAGGAGCTGGATTCCGCCCAAGCAAGTATCCGAGATACTTCTTTCATAACTTGAGGACTGCGAGTCCCACCCTGATGATTGACATATGCCACTGTTGTGATATTGTCTGTCTAAAAACAAATGAACGAATCTCTCTTTAACAGAGGCCAAAACTGAAAAGCTCTGAGAATTGCACGGAGTTCTAAAATATTTATTGGCAATCTCGCCTCTTGAGATTTCCAAACCCCTTGTGCTGTCAGAGATCCCCAAACAGCTCCCCAACCTGAAAGACTTGCATCTGTTGTGATCACAGTCCAGGTTGGCCGAACAAAAGAAGCTCCTTGAATTAAACAATGGTCATCTATCCACGTCAGAGAGTGTCGAATATTGGGATTTAAGGATATTAATTGTGATATCTTTGTATAATCCCTGCACCATTGGTTCAGCATACAAAGCTGTAGAGGTCTCATGTGAAAACGAGCAAAGGGGATCGCGTCCGATGCTGCAGTCATGAGACCTAAAACTTCCATGCACATAGCCACTGAAGGGAATGACAGACTGAAGGTGCCGGCAGGCTGCAACCAATTTCAAACGTCTCTTGTCTGTTAGAGACGGAGTCATGGACACTGAATCTATCTGGAAGCCTAAAAAGGTGACCCTTGTCTGAGGAATCAAGAAACTTTTTGGTAAATTGATCCTCCAACCATGTTTCCGAAGAAACAACACTAGTTGATTCGTGTGAGATTCTGCAGAACGTAAAGACTGAGCTAGTACCAAGATATCGTCCAAATAAGGAAACACTGCAATACCCTGTTCTCTGATTACAGAGAGTAGGGCACCTAGAACCTTTGAAAAGATTCTTAGAGCTGTTGCTAGGCCAAATGGAAGAGCAACAAATTGGTAATGCTTGTCTAGAAAAGAGAATCTCAGGAACTGATAATGTTCTGGATGAATCGGAATATGAAGGTATGCATCCTGCAAGTCTATTGTGGACATATAATGTCCTTGCTGAACAAAAAGGCAGAATAGTCCTTATAGTCACCATCTTGAAAATTGTTACTCTTACATAACTATTCAAAATTTTCAGATCCAGAACTGGTCTGAATAAATTTTCCTTCTTTGGGACAATGAATAGATTTGAATAAAACCCCAAACCTTGTTCCTGAAAAGGAACTAGCATGATTACACCTGAAGACTCCAGGAAAGCCTGAGCTTTTACTGGATTTGCTGGGATACGCGAGAGAAAAAAAAAATCTTTTCACAGCAGGTCTTACCTGAATCCTGTTAGATACCCTTGAGAAACAATGCTCTGAATCCATTGATTTTGGACAGAATTTATCCAAATATCCTTGAAAAACCTTAATATGCCCCCTACCAGCTGAGCTGGAATGAGGGCCGCACCTTCATGCAGACTTAGGGGCTGACTTTGGTTTCTTAAATGGCTTGGATTTATTCCAATTTGAGGAAGGCTTCCAATTAGAAACCGATTCCTTGGGGGAAGGATTGAGTTTTTGTTCCTTATTTTGACGAAAGGAACGAAAACGGTTAGAAGCCTTAGGTTTTTTATCCTGAGGCAGAAAAACTCCCTTTCCCCCAGTAACAGTTAAAATAATAGAATCCAACTGAGAACCAAATAAAATTACTACCTTGGAAAGAAAGATAGTAATCTAGATTTAGATGTCATATCAGCATTCCAAGATTTAAGCCACAAAGCTCTTCTAGCTAATATAGCTAAAGACATGGATCTAACATCAATTTTGATAATATCAAAAATGGCATCACAAATAAAATGATTAGCATATTGCAGTAAGCGAATAATGCTAGATATGTCAGAATCCAATTCTTGTTGCGCTAAATTCTCCAACCAGAAAGTTGATGCAGCCGCAACATCAGCCAAAGAAATTGCAGGTCTGAGAAGATGACCTGAATATAAATAGGCTTTCCTTAGATAAGATTCAAGCTTCCTATCTAAAGGATCCTTAAAGGAAGTACTATCTTTGATAGGAATACTGGTACGTTTAGCAAGAGTAGAAATAGCCCCATTAACTTTGGGGATTTTTTCCCAAAACTCTATAGAATTTGCTGGTAAAGGATACAATTTTTTAAACCTTGAAGAAGGAATAAAAGTACCACCTGGCTTATTCCATTCCTTAGAAATCATATCAGAAATAGCCTCAGGAATAGGAAAAACCCCTGGAGAAACCACAGGAGGTTTAAAAACAGCATTTACACGTTTATTAGACTTAAAGGGACAGCGTAGTATAAATTAAACTTTAATTATTTAGATAGGACTTGTAATTTTAATCAACTTTCCAATTTACTTTTATCATCAAATTTGCTTTTTTCTCTTGGTATTCTTAGTTTAAACTAAACATAGGTAGGCTCATATGCTAATTCTAAGCCTTTGAGGGCTGCCTCTTATCACAGGCTTTTTAAATCTCTTTTCAACACAAAGAGACAGAAAGTACACATGGGCCATATAGATAACACTGTGTTCAGGCATAGGGGGTTATTTAAGATATAGCACCAAACAATACTAAATGCAAGACAATAGATAATAAACAGTCACAGTCATGTGATCAGGGGGCTGGAAGAAGGTTCCTAGATACAAGGTAATCACAGAGGTAAAAAGTATATTAATATAACTGTGTTGGTTATGCAAAACTAGGGAATGGGTAATAAAGGGATTATCTATCTTTTAAAACAATAACAATTCTATGGTAGACTGTCCCTTTAACGTCAAGAGGACTGGTTACCTCAATATCCAAAGTAATTAACACTTTTAATAAAGAACGCATATACTCTATTTTAAATAAATAAGTAGATTTGTCAGTGTCAATGTCTGAGGGAGGATCTTCTGCATCAGATAGATCCTCATAAGAGGAGGATAAATTATTATGTTGTTGGTCATTTGAAATTTCATCAACTGAATGAGAAGTTTTAAAAAGACCTTTTACGTTTATTAGAAGGTGGAAATGCAGACAAAGCCTTCTGGATAGAATCAGAAACAAATTCTTTAAAATTCATAGGTATATCATGTACATTAGAAGTTGAAGGAACTGCAACTGGCAATGTACTATTACTGATGGACACACTATCTGCATGTAAAAGTTTATCATGACAACTATTACAAAATGACATTCGGCGAAATAATTTCCACAATCTTACAACAAATGCACCAAATGCACTTAGCTTTGGTAGAACCAATGTCAGGCAGCAATGTTCCAGCAGAAACTTCTGAGGCAGGATCAGATTAAGACCTCTTGCAAAATGTAAAATAAAAAACAAACATATAAAGCAAAATTATCAATTTCCTTATATGACAGTTTCAGGGATGGGAAAAAATGCAAATAGCATAGCCCTCTGATGGAGAAAAAAAGCCAAGAGGCAAACATCAATGGGGTATTAAAATAATGAAAAAGTTTGGCACCAAGTATGACGCACAACGTAACTGAAAACTTTTTTGGCGCCAATAATAACCGGAAATGACACACTTGCGTCACTAATGACGCAACCGTGTGTAAGGCTTCGGCGTCAACTATGACGCCGGAAATTACGAAGTTGCGTCAGACGTATTTTTAGCGCCAAAAAAAATTCTCGCGCCAAGAATGACGCAATAAAGTCTAGCATTTGGTGCACCAGCGGGCCTAATACCGCCCGCAATCTGCAAGAAAGTAGTCAATTGAAAAAAAGACTAAACCCCAGGTAAGAAAAAAAAAATTCTTAAAAAAATGTTTATTTTCCCCAAATATGAAACTGACAGTCTGCAGAAGGAAATACATGAACCTGACTCATGGCAAATATAAGTACAATACAGTACATATATTTAGAACTTGATATAAATGCATAAAGTGCAAAACCATAGCTGAGGTGCCTTAAGTAATAAAACATACTTACCAAAAGACACCCATCCACATATAGCGAATAACTGTTTCAGTACTGGTTTGGCTATCAGTAGAGGTAATGGTAAATTGAGAGTATATCGTCGATCTGAAAATAGAGGTAGGAGATGAATCTCTACGACCGATAACAGAGAACCTATGAAATAGACCCCCGTTAGGGAAATCATCGTATTCAATAAGTGATACTCCCTTCACGTCCCTCTGACATTCGCTGTACTCTGAGAGGAATCGGGCTTCAACAATGCTGAGAAGCGCATAGCAACGTAGAAATCTTAGCACAAACTTACTTCACCATCTCCATAGGAGGCAAAGTTTGTAAAACTGAATTGTGGGTGTGGTGAGGGGTGTATTTATAGGCATTTTGAGGTTTGGGAAACTTTGCCCCTCCTGGTAGGATTGTATATCCCATACGTCACTAGCTCATGGACTCTTGCCAATTACATGAAAGAAAAATTGTTTTCTGCCCAAGTCAGAAACAGTCTAGACACTTCCCTCATGGCTAGGGATCTGAGTGTTCCCCCTTGATTACGGATGTAGGCCACTGCTGTAATATTGTCTGACTGGAAACAGATAAGTTACTTTTTTCAGTAGAGGCCAATTCTGAAGAGTCTTAAAAATTGCATAGTTACAGTACATTTAACAGCAACCTCGTCTCCCAAGGAGACCAAACTCCCTGTGTCCCCTGAGACCGTCAGACTGCACCCCAAACTCAAAACACTTGAATCTGTTGTGATCACAGTCCAATTTGGACAGACAGAAGGATTCCCATTTGAACAATGGATTGATGAAGTATTTACCAAGACAAGGAAAAGAATAATCTTCTGAGACAACCGAGTGTTATCCCTGCACCACTGACAAAGCATACAAAAGTTAAAGAGCTCTCATGTGAAACTGAGCAAACAAAATACCATAAATAGAATCAGAAGCTACTATCATCAGACCTAATACTTTCATGCAAATAACTACAGAAGGGAATGGAACAGACTGAAGATTTGCACAAGCTGAGAGAAGTATCAACCTTCTTTGATCTGTCAAGGAAAGTCTCATGGAGACTGAATCTATTATGACACTTAGGAAAGTAACCCTGGACTGAGGAGAAAGAGAACTCCATTGCTTTTGAAGAAACGTCTGTCTGTATGAGATACTACTAAATGTAAAGATGAACCCTATACCAAGATATCGCCCAGGTAAGGAACAATTGAAACACCCTGAGCTCTTATTACTGATGAGTCCCCAGAAACTTTGTGAAGATTCTCAGAGCAGAAACCAGAACAAACAGAAGACAAACTGCTTGTCCAGGAATGCAAATAGGAACATAAGCATCCTTCAAATCTATTGTGGACATAAACTGCCCTTGCTGAACAATAGTTTGTATTGTTTCCATGTTCAAAGAAGGAACCCTGAGAAACTTGTTTAAATGAATAGTCAAAACTAAAAACGTTCATGATTCATAAAGAGCATGCAATTTTAAGCAACTTTCTAATTTACTCCAATTAGGTTTTCTTCATTCTCTTGTTGGTATCTTTATTTGAAAAAGCAAGAATGTAAGCTGAGGAGCCCAGACATTATTGGTTCAGCACCTGGGTAGGGCTTTCTGATTGATGTCTAAATGTAGCCACCAATCAGAAAGTGCTACCCAGGTGCTGAACCAAAAATGGTCCAGATCCTCAGCTTACATTCTTGCTTTTTCAAATAAAGATACCACAAGAATAAAGAAAAACTTATAGGAGTAAATTATAAAATTGCATGCTCTATCTGAATCATGAGTTTCATTTTGACTAGACTATCCCTTTAAAGTTTTTAAATCCAGAACAGGCCTGCAAGTTACCTCTTCTTGGGAACAATAAAGAGGTTGGAATAAAACCCATGCAACTAAATATTTAGAACCCATGGATCTTCAACAGACTGAAACTAAGCCCTCTGAAAAAGGAGTAATCTGCCCCCTACCAGAAGATCTGGATCAAGGGCTGCACCTTCATGCTGACTTGGTAGAAGAGAAAGGTTTCTTGGACTGCTTTGACTTGCTACAATAAGGATTTGGCTTCCAAGAAAATCTGGAAGAACCCTGTTTTTGAGAGGAAGGAGGAGGACTTCTGGTTCATAAACTAACAAAACGAAAATAATTAAAATCCCTGCTTTTACCCTTAAAAGGGACAGTCAACACCAGATTTTTTTGTTGTTTTAAAAGATAGATAATCCCTTTATTATCCAATCCCCAGTTTTGCACAACCACCACGGTTATATTAATATACTTTTTAGCTCGGTGATTACCTTGTACCAAAGCATCATCTGACAGTCCCCTGATCACATGACATTTTATTTATTATCTATTGACTTTCATTTTAGCCAATTAGTGCAGTGTCTGCCACAATCCACGGTCGTGCTCACAATGTTATCTATATGGTTTACCTGAACTAGCTCTCCCCTGTTGTGAAAAGCAAATACAAAACCATGCAAGTAGAGGCGGCCTTCAAGGGCTTAGAAATCATATGAGCCTTCCTAGGTTTAGCTTTCAACTAAGAATACCAAGTGAACAAAGCAAAATTGGTGATAAAAGTAAATTGGAAAGGTTTTTAAAATTACATGCCCTATTTGAAACATTAAAGATGTTTTTGGACTTGACTGTCCCTTTAACTTTTTTATCCTGAAAAGCGACAATAATAATAATAATAATAATAATAAATAATAATATCCAGAGAAGGTCCGAATACATTTTTTCCTGAAAAAGGAAGGGACAAAAAGCCTAGACTTAGAAACCATGTCAGCTGATTATGATTTCAACCATCAAGGCCCTCCTGTTCAGAACTGTTAATGCTATATTCTTGGCATTGATCTTAATGTCAACAGCATCACAAATGAAAGCATTAGTTGCCTTAAATGATTCAAAAACCTCTTCACCAGCAAACTCCTCTGAGAACTGCTCTGACAAATCTTCACACCAAAGAGTAGAGGCTGCAGCAACACAAGCAATACTAATTGCAGGTATAAAAAGAAAATCCTGCTTTCTATAAATAGGGTCCTTAAAAGATGTAATATTCTCAAGAAGAAGAAAAAAAATAGAGTAGTACGTCTAGTCAGAGTAGAAATAGCCCAATCCACTTTAGGGATAGTTTCCCAAAGCTCTATATAAGAAGCAGGAAATAGGAAACCTCTTCTTAAATTTGAAAGCAGGATATATATATAAAAAAATAAAAAAAATAAAAAATAAGATACCTGGCTTAGACCATTCTTTAGAAATTAATTCAGAGATAGCATTTGGAACTAGAAAAACCTCTAGAGACTTAGCAGTAGGTTTAACACTCAAATCCAATTGTTTCACAGACTGAGCCTCAGAAACCTTGGTATCCCGAACCCCTAAGATACATAACCCTTCTCTTAAAAGAAAATGAAGATGTTTAAGCTTAAACAGGAGAGGTTAATTCTATTTCTTGATCAGAAACTGACTCCTGATCATCTGAAAATACCTCACCTTACTTGGAGGAGGCATAGCTGCCAACATTTCAGATACAGTAGAGCATACAAAATATTGAAATAATGTGGAAAATCTGTAGAACTGCATTTTATGGAATACACCAAGGGAGGACAAATACCCTTAGAAGCAAGAGCAGCATTGATCCGATTAGAATGCATTATTAAATAATCCATATAAGATTTGCAAAGCTGAGCAGGGAGTATTATAACAAGCTTGCAAAAAAAAAAAAAAAGTATTAGTAGGAAAGTGTTTCCATATGCAGATACCCTGGCTGAGCATCTTGGGAAATTTAGTTCCAAAACCTCTGAAGAACCAAGTTTAAGGATGTCTGGTTTAGTGGATCTGAGGAACATTCACAGTAGTGGGGATAGTTTCAGTATGCTCAATAATGAAGTAAGAGGCCTAAGGAACCACAAAAAAATAATAATGTGGAAACAAATCTATATAAATGATTAAAGCATTATAATCATAAATAAGGAATAAAGGCAAGGAAAAACAAACAAACAATCTTGCATCCCCAAAAGAAGCTGTTGGCAGAATTGAAAACCTTATCCACTCCACACAAGAGAAGCTGGAAAATGCGAAGGATCGTTAAAGGGACAGTCTACACCAGAATTTTTATTGTTTTAAAAGATAGATAATCCCTTTATTACCCATTTCCCAGTTTTGCATAACCAACACAGTTATAATATACTTTTAACCTCTGTGATTATCTTGTATCTAAGCCTCTGCAAACTGCCCCTTTTTTCAGTTCTTTTGACAGACTTGCAGTCTAGCCAATCAGTGCCAGCTCCCAGATTACTTCACGTGCACGAGCACAGTGTTATCTATATGAAATATGTGAACTAACACCCTCTAGTGGTGAAAAACTGTTAAAATACAATCTGAAAGAGGTGGGCTTCAAGGTCTAAGAAATTAGCATATGAACCTCCTAGGTTAAGCTTTCAACTAAGAATACCAAGAGAACAAAGCAAAATTGGTGATAAAAGTAAATTGGAAAATTGTTTAAAAATTACATGCTCTATCTGAATCATGAAAGTTTATTTTGGCCTAGACTGTCCCTTTAAGAGTTCATCCAGCAGTCCTGAAGAAACAATGATCGCTAACCCGACACAGCATAGAAGGGGGGGGGGGGGAATTAAAGTACCAGGATTGAGAAATAAAAACAAAACCTGAAATCACAAACAAAAACGTGCCAAATAGACTATGCAAGCTAAGAAAACTAGATACATGCATGCGCAAACCCAACGTGTACTAAACGAAGATCTACTCGAAAATAGGCAGAAAAATGCAAACACCATAACATGCTTAAAAATCTGACATGCATTAAAAGATATAGGTTATAAAAAAATTCTATAAAGATCCCTTAGGCCCAATTCCATATAAAAAAAAAAAAAAAAAAAAAAAAAAAAAAATAGATGCCTGTAATAATAGTCCCCTAGCTATGATGCACAACTCCAAGTGTACCTACTAATAACTTATAGGCTAAGTGAGTGCATACAATAACAAACCCCATACTTACCTAGTAGGCCCCCTAACTACTGGGCTTACCACTTGCAGGAAAATACTGCTTCCAGTAGACAGCCAATCCAGTGCTGTACGGGTGACAGAAGAGAATCCATGTATATGGAGTATGATGACTATCCAACAGAGGCGGCTAGGAACTGGTCCTCAAAACACC
>NC_069499.1:474438583-474523583 GCF_027579735.1 Bombina bombina
GTACTTTAAGAGCTCATACTCCTGTTTTAAAAGATAGATAATTCCTTTATTACCCATTCCCTAGTTTTGCATAACCAACACAGTTATATTACTACACTTTTTACCTCTGTGATTATCTTGTATCTAAGCCTATACAGACTGCCCCCTTATTTAAGTTCTTTAGACAGACTTGCATTTTAGCCAATCAGTGCTTACTCATAGGTAACTCCACGTGCGTGAGCACAGTGTTATCTATATAACTCACGTGAACTAACACCCTCTAGTGGTGAAAAACTGTCAAAATGCATTCAGTTTAGAAGTGGCCTTTAAGGTCTATGAATTTAACATATGAACCTCCTAGGTTTGGCTTTCACCTAAGAATACCAAGAGAAAAAAAGCAAAAATTGGTGATAAAAGTAAATTGGAAAGTTGTTTAAAATGACATGCCCTATCTAAATCATACAAGTTTATTTTGGACTTGACTGTCCCTTTAAGGTTTATAACTGAGCCATAAATGTAAATAAACTTTTGAATTATTTAAAGGGACATTAAATGCATTGGTAAAATGTTACATTTTAAAGGGACAGTCAACACCAGCAGTCTGTGTTAAAAATGCAACCCACAAGCTACAAAAAAATAAAAGTAAAAATACAGAAAAAAAAACAAAGCTATCCAAAATAATAAAATTAAACCTAAACTAATACCCCTATAAAAATAAAAAATACACCCAAAATAAAAAATAACCCTAATCTAATGCTAAACTACCAATAGCACTTAAAATGGCTTTTTGTAGGGCATTGCCCTAAAGAAATCAGCTCTTCTACACTAAAAATAAACAAAGATCCCCTAACAGTAAAACCCCCGACCCACCAAAACACCCAAAAAAACAAAAAAAAATAACACTAATAAACCTAAACTACCCATTTCCCCAAAAGGAAATTTGTATGGGCACTGCCCTTAAAAGGGCATTCAGCTATTTTTTAAATTGCCCAATGAACCCCAATCTATAAAAAAAAAAAAAAACCTAACACTAAAGCCCCCAAATAGGTACTCTCAGTTTCAGAAGACCGGCGGAGGTCTTCTTCCAGGCGGGTCCATCACCTTCATCCACAGCGAAGGCGGCACGGAGGTCCAGAGTGGTCTTTCCCAGATGTGGCAATCCTCGGCAGAGGTCATCTGTGGCAGCGGTCCTCAGCGGCATGGAGGCTCCTCTTCATCCGATGTCCGTCGTATACTGAATATTGAATGCAAGGTACCGCAATCAATTTGGGGTACCTTACATTCCTATTGGCTGAATTTTTCAAAACAGCCAATAGGATTAGAGCTACTGAAATCCTATTGGCTGTTCAAATCAGCCAATACGATTTCAGTAGCTCTAATGAATTTGAAAATTTCAGCCAATAGGAATGCAAGGTACCACAATAAATATAGGGTACCTTGAATTCAATCTTCAGTGTGCGGCGGATGATCACATGAAGAGGAACCTCCATGCCTGCGCTGAGGGCCGCCGCAGAGGATCGCCACATCTGGGAAGACCACTCCGGACCTCCTTCGCTGAGGATGATGGACCCCGGCTGGAAGAAGACCTTCTCCGCCAGACTTCTGAAACTGTGAGTACCTATTTGGGGCTATAGTGTTTGGGTTTTTTTTTTGGGGGGGGGGGGGCTTTGTTTTTTTAGATTAGGGTTTATTGGGCAATTTGCAGAAGAGCTGAATGCCATTTTAAGGGCAATGCCCATACAAATGCCCCTTTAGGGGCAATGGGTAGTTTAGGTTTATTAGTGTTATTTTTTATTTTCGGGGGTGTTTTACTGTTAGGGGGGGGAGGATTTGGCTTATTTTTTATGTAAAAGAGCTGGTTTCTTTAGTGCAATGCCCTACAAAAAGCAATTTTAAGGGCTATTGGTAGTTTATTCTTAGATTAGGGGGTGTTTTTATTTGGGGGGGTTATTTTCATAGGGATGAGGTTTAATTTTTTTATTTTGTATAGTGTTTATTATTTTCTGTAATTTTAGATTAATGTAATGTAATTTTTTGTATTTTTATTTTAATTGTAATTTTTTAATGCAATTAAGGGGTTAATTTAGGGGGTGTTGGGTTAGGGGGTTAGTCATTAAATTAGTTTTCTGCATTGTGGGGGTTGGCAGTTTAGGAGATAATAGGTAAATTAGGTTTAATGTATTGTGGGGGGTTGGCGGATTAGGGGTTAATAGATGTATTAGGTAGTTTGCGATGTTGTGGTTGGCGGATTTAGGGGTTAATAATTTTATTGGCTATTTTTACATTTATTTTTTTCTTAATACTTCGTGTGGGCGTTTTTTTTTTTTAATACTCTGTTTCCCTTCTCTGCACCCCGATGGATTCCAAAAATGGTAGAGGGGGAACCCCTTTTTTTGGCTACGCACGCAACTGCCGACGGTGACAGACGCGTTACAAACACAATTATAGTATAGAATCCCCAGTACATGTTTTACCTCTGTAATTACCTTGTATCTAAGCTTCTGCTGACTGCCCCCCCCCCCCCATTTCAGCTCATTTGACAGACTTGCATTTTAGCCAATCAGTGCTCACTCCTCGGTAGATTCACGTGCGTGAGCTCAATGTTATCTATGTGAAACACATGAACTAACTCCCTCTAGTGGTGAAAATTTTCAAAATGCTTTCAATTTAGAGGCGGCCTTCAAGGTCTAAGAAATTAGCATATGAACCTCCTAGGTTTAGCTTTCAACTAAAAATACCAAGAGAAAAAATTAAAATTGCTGATAAAAAAGTAAATTAGAAAGTTGTTTCAAATCACATGCCCTATTTGAATCATGAAAGTTTTTTTTGGACTTGACTGTCACTTTAAAAGCATTGGAAACAGTTTGCAAGGCTTCATTATGATCTCTGTCTGGTGTTTGTTTACTTTTCTGGCCCATAACCCCCGATTTAAGGTTCAGCAAAACTAAACAGAGATAGACGTAGTGTCTGCTAAAAGGTTACTTCAGGCCTATTGGTCTTATTGTGTACTTATTCTCCAGGCTCCTTTAAAAACATGTGGTTGTCTATTTTCCTATTTAGTTAAATGTTAAGCTATATAGGGAATCTGTCAAGTTCTTGGCCTAAAAGTAATCTTAAATGAAGCAGCACAACATCAGCTAGGAAAACTAGAAGAAAAATGTGACAAACACAAAAGGTCAAATTCATTATTAAAACACACACAAAAACAAAAAAAAACACATACCTGCAATGCACCAACGGGATTAACTTGGTTCTGATTTGATAGCTGCCTGGGGTTGCCAGCAGTTTCAGTCACAGGCGAGCTGATATGCACAAATAGAAGCAAAAAGCAAATTATACGGACAGCACAGTATTTTTAATTGAGAGTCTGCAGTGATTTTTCTTATGCTAATTCCATTAGAACAACAAACCAAAATGTCAAACTAAAGAGATGTTATCAGCTTTGAATAGCTATTGCAAGAGGTGTCACTCACCAGACATTTGTGTTTCCTTTTAATAATTTCAGGGCTGCTTCTGCTGCTTTATGTTTTGCCATTTTCTTGCTAGGACCTTCTCCTAAAGAAAGAAGAATTTTTTTTTTTAAAAAAAATCATATTTTTCTTAGTGGGTGCACCACCCGGCTGATTTTACTGACCACCCAGCTACAATTTTAAACTAAAATGAGCTAATATTAAAGTTGTTCAGTGCTTATTGCAATAAATGTGTGCCATGGATAGCAGAAAAGGCTACATTTTATACATACTCTCCATTTCCTGCCATGACCAATCTGTCACTACAACTCCACTCTTACATCAGTCATTCATAATGTGGCCCCTACTACTAAAGCTTGTAAATAATGCGCTAATCCTCAGACCTAGCATACTGCTCTGACATGCTACCTCCACAGATCAAAAGAAACAATCAGTAACACTAAGGGTCCTGGTTGGGTGTGTCAGGTGTTAATGAAATGGGATTGGTCATATGTTTTTATTTAAGCCAGTACTCTCATTGTATCAATAGAAGCCTGATGAAACAGACAGCAGTCTGAGAAACGCGTTGCTTGTTCTTTTAATATCTAGTGTCATGAGACACTGAGATTTTTATTTTATTAATAAAATTTGGTTTTATTTAAACCTCTTTGTGAGAGTCTGAGCTCTGTCAGTCCGCCAAGACGTTGGAGAAAACAGTTTCCTTGCAGTGTCAGTGAGCTGGGACACTGTGAGATCCCAGTCTGTTTGATTTAGCACAATTGGGTGCTGCTCCACTTGTGAGTACCTTTTTGATAACCTAACAAATCTCTTTCACCAAATGTATTACACCAGGAGGCGCCTTTGTCTTTTTGTGATTTTTTTCACAGAGAAAAGTTACCTCCACAGATGTTCACACACTGCTGAGAAACATTGGGGTAAGTCTCAGACTTTAGCTTTCTTCACTACAAGTTCATCTTGAAATCCTGTTATTCTGCCATCAACCTCTCTAAGCAAGATCACTTCTCTTATTTCTTTCCTCAAACCCAAAATGTCTGTTCTCCACTTTCAATACTCTTCTCTACCCACCCCCAACTCCTATTACCACATCTCTCTCAGCTGAAGATTTTGACAGCCACTACAACAAAACCGATTCCATGAGAAACAAAATCTTAACACACTTACAGTCTCCAACCCCCACAGCCGTTTGCAAACATCCAAAACCCCACAAAGCCACAATTTTAGCACTTTCTGTTGATGAGGAAGTTTCTACCCTTACATCTTCTCACCTCACTACCTGTCCCTTCGATCCCATCCCCTCACAACTATTGCTCTCCTCCTCTGCTTCTCTTACCCCAATCCTCACAAATATTTTCAATATCTCCCTCAGTACTGGTAAATTTCCCTCACCCCTTAAACATGCCCTAGTCACATCTTTCCTCCAAAAAAACTAGGATTTATGCTTACCTGATAAATCCATTTCTTTCCTGGCAGGGGGAGTGCACAAATTCATTACTGTACGGGAACACCTGGCCACCAGGAGGAGGCAAAGACACCCCAGCCAAAGCATTAAGTATCACTCCCACTATCCCTACTCCCCCAGTAATTTAGCCAAGGAAACAGAAAAAGTAAGGGAAACACTAGGGGTATAGAGGGGCCTGAAGATAAGGAAAAACATTCCGCAAAAAAAAGGGCAGGTTTGTGGACTTTCCCTGCCAGGAAAGAAAATAATTTATTAAGTAAGAATAAAATTTTGTTTTCTTTCCAATGGCAGGGAGAGTCCATAAATTCATTAATGTTGGGAATCCAATACCCAAGCTAGGACACCAAATGAATGAGGGAAAAGGAAGACAGGTTGACATAGACTGAATGCACCACCACTTGAAGCATCTTTCTCCCAAAATAAGCCTCTGCTCAGGGAAAAACATCAAAATTTATAAAACTGAAAATGTATGTAAAGAGGACCAAGTACCCGCCTTACAAATCAGCTCCATAGAAATCTCGTTCTTAAAATCCCAAGAAGACACTGCTCGGGTAGAATGAGCCGTAATCCTCCCAGGAGGCTATAGTCCTGCCTCCACATGCGTCATGAATGACATTTCTCAGCTAAAAAGACAGGGTAGTCAAAGTTGCTTTTTGACCCCTGCGTTTACCAGTATATAAAACTAACAAGGAAGAGGATTACCGAAATTCCTTGGTAGCATGCAGATAGAATTTTAACACTCTCACAACTTCCAGATTGTGCAAACAAATGTTCCTTGTGGGAAGAAGGATTAGGACAAAAAGAAGGAACCACAATCTCCTGATTGATACTGCGGTAACAACTTTAGGCAAGAAGCCCAACTTAGTACGTAAAACGGCCTTATCTGCATGGAAAACTAGATAAGGGGAATCACACTGTAAGGCGGATAATTCAGAAACTCTGCGAACAGAAAAAATGGCCAACAAAAACAAAACCTTCCAAGACAAAAGTTTAATGTCAACAGAATGCATAGGTTCAAACGGAGCCTGCTGAACACAAAGAACAAGAATAAGGCTCCAAGGTTGAGCAACAGGCTTAAAGACAGGACAAATCCTAACAAGGAACTAAAACAAATGATCAAGAAGGTTAGCCAACCTCTTATGAAGCAATACAGAAAGAGCAGAAATCTGCTCCTTGAGAGAACTAGATGACAAACCTTTCTCCAAACCTTCTTGGAGCAACTAAAGAATGTGAGGAACCCTCACCTTGTGCCTCACACCAAGAAAGATAAGTACACCACACCTTATGATAAATCAGATGAGTAACCGGCTTACGAGCCTGGATCAAAGTATCAATGACAATGTCCGTAAAACCTCTTCGGGATAGAACTAGGTGCTCAATCTCCATGCAGTCAGCCTCAGAGAATGAAGAATTTGGTGGAGAAACTGACATTGCTGAAGAAGTTCCACCCTCTGAGGCAACTTCCATGGAGAAGAGGATGACATACTCACAAGGTCTGCCCTGCAAGGCCACGCTGTAGCAATTAGGATCACTGAGGCCCGCTCCTGCTTGATGCGGGCGTCCACCTGAGGAAGAAGAGCAAATTGAGGAAACAGATAAATAAGCTTGAACCTCCACGAAACCGCTAACATTTCCATCAACACTGCTTGGTGTCTCTCGATCTTGACCCACATCTGGGCAGCTTGGCATTGAGATCCATCTCCGGAACTCTGCATCTCCAAGTTAATTCGGAGAATACTTCCTGATTCAGTGACTACTCCCATGGATGGAAAGCGTCTGCTTAGGAAGTCCGCTTCCCAATTGTCCACCCCAGGATATGAATAACCAAAACCTGCCAATTGTAAGTCCATGCAGAGGATGCAATACACTTTCACCACCAGGGAACTCCTTGTACACCCCTGATGATTGATGTAGGCTACAGAGGTTATGTTGTCCGAATGAAATCTGATAAAACGGACCGAAGGAAATTGAGGCCATGCCATCAGATCATTGCCCTCATTTCTAGAATGTTGATGGGCAGGGAGACATCTTCCTCTGAACAAAGTCCTTGCACCTTCAAAGGACGAGAGAGCGAGAGTGCGCGCAAGAGATTGCCGTTTCACTGTCTGAGCATACATAGCTGAAGAGGTCAAAGATGGAAATGAGCAAAAAGGAATATCCATGGCCACTACCATGAGACCTATCACCTCCATGCATTGAGCCACCGAGGGTCGGGCAGAAGACTAAGGAGAGGCATGCTGATAGAAGTTTGACTCGACACTGAACTGTTAGGAAAATCTGCATGGAGACAAACTATGATTGTCCCCAGGAAACACACCCTGGTGTTGGGAACAAGAGAGCTCTTGCCCAGGTTTATCTTTTAACCATGAGATCGAAGGAGAGAGAAGAGACTCTGTGTGAGATCTTGATTAAAGAAAAGATAGAGTCTGAACCAAGATATCGTCCAGGTAAGGGGCCACAGCAATACCTGCTGCTCTGGCCACCACAAGAAGAGCTTGTAACACCTTTGTAAAGATCCTTGGAGCAGTAGCTAAGCCAAAGGCGAGAGTTATGAACTGGAAGTGATTGTCCAGAACAGCAAAATCAAAGAAACTAAAAATGATCCTTGTGGCTTGGGACATGTAGATATGCATCGTTCAGGTCTATAGTGATCATGATCTACCCTCCTGAACTAAAAAAGGTAGAATGGACCTGATAGTCTCCATCTATAAGGACGGAACCTTCAGAAACTTGTTGAGGCACTTTAAATCCAGAATGGGGCGGAAAGTTTCCTATTTTTTGGGGACCACAAAGAGGTTTGAATAAAACCCCTGACCTCTTTCTAAGGGAGGTACAGGGACGATTACTCCCATGGAAGCCAGTTCTTTCACTCAATTCAAGATAGGAGGAATCTACCCCTAGGGGAATGAATTCTGAAGACTATCCTGTATCCCTGGGAGACTACAGCCAAGACACAGGGGGTCTGAACATCCCAAACTCAAGCTTCTTGGAGGAAAAAAAAAAAAAAAAAAAAAAAAAAGTCTGCCACCGACAGGATCCGATCCAGGATCAGGGGCCATCCCTTCATACCAACTTGTTGTCAGAGGAGGGTTTCTTGGACTGCTTGTTCTTGTTCCAAGATTGGCTAGGTTTCCAGTTACTCTTGGGTTGTTCAGACTTGGAAGAGGTCGGAGAGCTCTGTCCCCTGTTTACTTGAAAGGGACGAAAATTACCAGATTGGCGACTCTTCCCTCCAGTCACCATGGAAATAATAAAGTTGAGTCCTTGACCAAATAAAGTCTTTCCCTTAAATACTAAGGAAAGTAGCCTGGATTTGGATACCATATCAGTCGACCAGGACTTCAACCAAAGAGCTGTTCGAGAAAGAACAGCAAAACCAGAACTTAGCATTAAGACGGATGATCTGCATGATAGCATTGCAAATTAAGTAATCGGCTGTATAGAGAGAGACTTATTTCGATCCCGAGTCTCTACTAGAACCATCTCAGATAAGGAGTCGCACCAGAAGGCAGCAGCTCCCGCAACCGCCGCTATTCCTGCAGCAGGTTGAAAGAGAAGGCCCATCTTTCTGTCCATGGGGTCCCTGGAAGAAGTACTATTCTCAAGAGGAAAAGTAGTACACTTAGCCAGGGTGGCCATAGCCCCGTCCACCTTGGGCAAGGTGCTACACAATTCCAGGTGAGCATTTGGTACTGGGAACAATCTCTTAAAATTAGGTGACTGAGAAAAAGGAATCCCCGGTTTCTCACATTCCTTGGAAATTATATCCGCCATGCGAGCCAGAACCGGAAAGACGCAAGAGGTTTTCGGTCTAGTTTGGTAGACCATATCCCGCTTTGGAATCTTAGGTTTCTCAGATGCTTTAGGCTCAGGTACCTCCAGGATCGACAAGACCACCCCGAGTAGGAAACTGAGATGCTCCAGCTTAAATCTGAAGTATATCTCCTCAGGCTCTGCAGGTTAGCTACGGAGGTATGTTCATCTTTGGAATGTTGAGATAAGCTGACCAATGCCCTCTCTGAAAGAATCGATTCACCTTGTCAGGGGAAACAGGTTTTATCTTTCTCTTTTTCTTGCCCAAAATAGAAAGAGCATTCAATGCAGATGAAACAGCCAATTGTAGCTGTGCAGCAAAGTCTACTGGTAGGGAAAAAAAACTCAGACGATTACGGAGCAGGGCCACAAGGGACTGCATATGCAACATTAGGGGACGGGCACTGAGGAAAAAGTTGTGGCATGCCCTGGACAATAGTCCTGAGATGTGGAGGGCTCTGAGGGGTTAATATTTTGATAGGGTACCAAGTTGTAGGATCCCTTAAAGGGACAGTCAAGTCCAAAAAAAAAAAAACTTTCATGATTTAAATAGGGAATGTAATTTTAAACAACTTTCCAATTTACTTTTATCACCAATTTTGTTTTGTTCTCTTGGTATTCTTATAGGACAAAAGAAAGAACAAAAAAGAGCACCCAGATTCAAGCGGATTTATTGGAACAAGTAGCCAGACGAAACACATATAGTAAGTAGCAAACTCACCAGATGCAAAGCATCACTGTACACATAGAACTATAGATGTATAGACGATCAAGCAGGGGTAGCGGTAAACAGCGGTATTAGAATCCACTTCTCACCCACAGGTATGATCACTAATATTCAAGCTTAAAATGTGTATGCTTTATACACAGAACACCTCAACGCGTTTCCCCCGTCTGAGCGGACGGGCTTTTTCAAGAGTATATAAAATAGTGAATGACTTGCAACAACAGGGAGGCCCCTATATACCTACAAAAAATCTATGCAGGTATAGGATACACCTGTGTTGGTGATTATAGCCACACCTTCAGGGGCAAGACACTCATTATTTAAAAACAACACTTAAATATCCAATGTAAAATAGACATTTCTAACATTAAATGTTATATTCAATAAAACAGTTATATACAATATTGCACACAAAAATATGTTATAATGCACTATGCATAGCTTGACATTAAAAACATCAGGTTTAAAATCATGAGTCTATCTAGAACATTTCCTTCTTATACAAGTAAAAAGCTTAAAACATTTTTCTATAATGACTAAAATACTGATATCCAAAAAACAGAAAATAATAATCATCTTACATAGCCTGAAAAAAGCAACAATAGAAGCCATAGAGGAAAACAGTCAACAGAAATGGCTACATATGCGCTGCCACATCAATCTCTATATTTAACCCCAGAGGTGCCAAAGAGTTAATTTTGTAGATCCAGAGGGTCTCCAATTTACGTAGTTTTAAAAGCCTATCATGTTCACTAGGGGGGACCCAGTCTATTACTTGTATCTTTAGATTACCAGGATCACTATTATGACATTCCATAAAATGTCTTGGAACACTGTGTTTATTAATTTTCTCTTTTATGTTATAAATGTGTTCATAAAGTCTTCTTTTGATTTTTCTTTTGGTGCGGCCTACATAAAATAGGCCACACCCACATTCTAACAAATATACAACAAAAGTGGAGTTGCAATTACTTCTGACCCTGATGTCAAACTCTTTTGATCTCTCAGAGTTATAGAATTTGCTAGCTTTATTTATGTGTTTACACATTTGACAGTTCAGTTTCCCACATTTGTTGGTGCTTTTAGTACCTGTTAACCAATTACTAGAAGATGCTGTTTTCTCTTCTTTTTTATTTTTGAGTTTACTAGGTGCCAAAAAGTTCTTAAGGTTTCTCCCTTTCTTAAAAGTGCATGTTGGTTGCTCTCCTAGATGGGTGCCTAAAACAGGGTCTGCTTTAAGAACAGGCCAATGTTTTTTTAAAATGTTCTTAATTTTATTTGAACCCTCATTATATGATGAAATAAATCTAATTGTAGTTTAATCCACTGGTTTTTGTTCTTGAATTCTAGGTTGGTTCTTTTTGAGTAAATCTTCCCTATTTCTTGCAAGAGCCCTGTTTTTTGATTCATTTATTAAGCTGGGACTGTAACCTTTATTTAAAAATTTATTTTCCAGACATTTAGCTTCCTTATTAAAATTATCCAAGTGGGTACAATTTCTCCTCATCCTGACGAACTGACTATATGGTATATTGTGGATCCAGCTCTTCTTATGGGCACTTTTAAAATCTATAAAACTGTTTTTCTCAGTAGGTTTTTTAAAATTAGTGACAGCAATCTTTTTATTGATATCGGTGTAAAAAATTAAATCTAAAAATTCAATTGAAATTTTTGAATGGTTGCCTGTAAATTTTAGATTTAGGTTGTTCTGATTCAAAAAACCATAAAATTCTCCTGTTCCTCCCACTTTTGTTGTATATTTGTTAGAATGTGGGTGTGGCCTATTTTATGTAGGCCGCACCAAAAGAAAAATCAAAAGAAGACTTTATGAACACATTTATAACATAAAAGAGAAAATTAATAAACACAGTGTTCCAAGACATTTTATGGAATGTCATAATAGTGATCCTGGTAATCTAAAGATACAAGTAATAGACTGGGTCCCCCCTAGTGAACATGATAGGCTTTTAAAACTACGTAAATTGGAGACCCTCTGGATCTACAAAATTAACTCTTTGGCACCTCTGGGGTTAAATATAGAGATTGATGTGGCAGCGCATATGTAGCCATTTCTGTTGACTGTTTTCCTCTATGGCTTCTATTGTTGCTTTTTTCAGGCTATGTAAGATGATTATTATTTTCTGTTTTTTGGATATCAGTATTTTAGTCATTATAGAAAAATGTTTTAAGCTTTTTACTTGTATAAGAAGGAAATGTTCTAGATAGACTCATGATTTTAAACCTGATGTTTTTAATGTCAAGCTATGCATAGTGCATTATAACATATTTTTGTGTGCAATATTGTATATAACTGTTTTATTGAATATAACATTTAATGTTAGAAATGTCTATTTTACATTGGATATTTAAGTGTTGTTTTTAAATAATGAGTGTCTTGCCCCTGAAGGTGTGGCTATAATCACCAACACAGGTGTATCCTATACCTGCATAGATTTTTTGTAGGTATATAGGGGCCTCCCTGTTGTTGCAAGTCATTCACTATTTTACTCTTGAAAAAGCCCGTCCGCTCAGACGGGGGAAACGCGTTGAGGTGTTCCGTGTATAAAGCATACACATTTTAAGCTTGAATATTAGTGATCATACCTGTGGGTGAGAAGTGGATTCTAATACCGCTGTTTACCGCTACCCCTGCTTGATCGTCTATACATCTATAGTTCTATGTGTACAGTGATGCTTTGCATCTGGTGAGTTTGCTACTTACTATATGTGTTTTGTCTGGCTACTTGTTCCAATAAATCCGCTTGAATCTGGGTGCGCTTTTTTGTTCTTTCTTTTGTCCTATGTGAGTTTCCGTTGGTTGCTGGGAGAAGAACACAGCCTCAGAACAGCTGCACCCGGACTACCGCAATCCCGTAGTGGCTACGTCATTTCCCGACTTTCAAAGTTGAGCCCAGGAAACGTAAAGTACTGTCTACCTGAATTACCATCAGTACAAGGCTGCTCATAACGGGTAATCTTTTAAACTGTATCAGCAAATTCACGCTCGATTACCTTCACGATAAGGATGTTTGCTTGAGGATTTTGCTTCAGACTATATATGAATATTGCTGCTACTTGGGAAAGAGTTGGTTTATATTATTAGATCCAACTTATCGTTGTGTAATTTTTTAAATATAGGCACTTACTATCATTATACCAGTTATTTAATACTCTGGAAAGGGTTTTAGCGCAGACAGTTTACTTGTGGTGTGTGCTCTTGGTATTCTTAGTTGAAAGCTAATTCTAGGAGGTTCATATGCTAATTTCTTTGAACTTGAAGACTGCCTCTAATCTGAATGCATTTTGACCAATAGAGGGCATTAGTTCATGTGTTTCATATAGATAACATTGAGCTCATGCACGCTAAGTTACCCTGGAGTGAGCACCGATTGGCTAAAATGCAAGTCTGTCAAAAGAACTGAAATAAGGGGGCAGTTTGCAGAGGCTTAGATACAAGGTAATCACAGCAGTAAAATGTGTATTTCTATAACAGTGTTGGTTATGCAAAACTGGGGAATGGGTAAAGGGATTATCTATATTTTTACAGAACAGAACTGTGTAGGGGGGCATACAGTGGCCTCTTCCCAATATAAGCATTTATTTGGTTGCAAAATCGGGGGCATATCAGCATTCCCTGAAATATCAAAAGCGTCCTCTATAGCTTGGCTAGGATAGTTAACAGCCCAGCCAGAAACCCAATATGCAGAAGAAAGTGATAACCTTCTGCTCCAGGAAACTAAAAAATACCGGCACCTCTGACAAACCACTGCTGTGGCTGGGGTACTTACAGCCTCTCGGATCGCTAGGGCAGAATCTGGAGAAGCCGGCTACAAAACCGATCGCAGTCCAAACAGACAAGGAGGAATGCACCTGACCATGTGACGTTGCAAGCGATAATGGCCTGCCCCAGTCTAAAACATGCGAATAGTCGCGGCGATGGAACAGTAAAATAAAAACATCCCCTGATAATTTTAGTCCTCTCACACTCAGTCAGATAATATCTCTATAAGCCCTCCACATGCCACCAACTTCTAACGTTCACACAAACAGGGGATAAGGATACTCAGTGAGGTCGCTATATCTCTTGTCAGAGTGGGCTAATACCTGCGAGGGAGAAAATACTCCAGACAGCTCAAAATATCCTTTAATAAGGATATATCATATCGCCAGACCCGCAAGTAGGGCAAAATAGGTGCCACCCAGTCACCCGAGTAAATGAGTCCTGGCATAGATTCTCAATGGAGAAACAAAGGACTTACCCTCAAGGATCTTGCTGTGGAGCAGGCACAGCACCTCCAGTTCTGACAGCTTCATCCACATCTGACAGGGACCTGAGAAATAAAGGAAAGCAGTGTATGCCTAAACTGGTTGCCAAATGGGTGTTAACAGAATTATACTGGAAGGAGGACAGGGAAGCTTTCCTGCAACATCCAGGAGATAACAGTCACCAATACTCTTGCTAAGAGGATTACATGGCTACAGCATAACCCCAGTCATATCTTGCAGGAAAATTACCCATTAAAGGACTTAAATCCAGTTTTCTTCAGAGCACTTTTTCACCAACTTCCTAGTTGACAAGGCAAAGAATTACTGAGGGAGTAGGGGAAGAGGGAGGGATACTTAATGTGTTGGCTGTTGTGTCTTTGCCTCCTCCTGGTGGCCAGGTGTTGTATTCCCCAATAGTAATGAATTTGTGGACTCTCCTTACCATTGGAAGGAAAGAAAAACTATTTAACCAACCTCCCCATCCAATTTCCCTACTCCCCCCTTACCACTAAACTTCTGGAAAGGCTAGACTATACACTTCCTCACATTAAATTCCCTTCTTGGTCCACTGCAATCTGGATTTTCCCCACAAACGCACCACAAAGACAGCAATTAAGTTTATTATGACCTTATTGCAAAATCAAGAGTACTTCTCTCTGTTAATCCTTCTCAATCTGTCTGCAGCCTTTGATACTGTGGACCGCCCTCCAATCCTTTGGCATTTGCGACACAGCCCTCCTGTGGGTTTTTGCCTATCTGTTAAACTATACCTTAAGTGTAGCCTTCTATGGGGCATCCTCTGCCTCTACCATTTTCTTTTGGGGTACCACAAGGCTCTAACCTTGGTCCCCTTCTCTTTTCAATCTATACATCTTCCTTAGGTTTCTTAATAAAAGTCCCACAGGTTTCAATATAATTTGTATGCTAATGACACCCAAATCTACCTCTTACCAGATGGATCCCCTTCCATGCTAGCCCGTGTCATTGTCTTTCTAATATTTCAACCTGGATGTCCAGCTGCAGTGTGTCATTACTCAAAAACTAAGCTGATCTGCCCCCCCCCACCCCATTTTCCCAAAATCTCTACACCCCCCCCCCATCTTTCTATAACCTGATAACAATTACCCAGTCACTACATGCACAATGTCTTGGGGTTACACTTTCTTTCACTCATCACATCCAGTATGAGTTCTTGACATTTTCACATTAAAAGCATTCAGTGTGGGGGGGTCATGTCCAGGCTGCATCCATATTGGATGCAAAATTGGGAGCTTCTAAAAACAAAACAAAAAAAAACACACAACTAAATAATCTGGTGATTATTTAAGAATAAGAGTGGCATCGCCAGAAACTAATCCTAGAATTGGATTTAGGAGAAGCAACTATAGACACCACTATTTAACTGATAATCTCATCTGGAGACCAAATCTGGGCAGTTAAAAACTGGCTGCGGCCTGCAAAGTCTTCTAATACCCCCTCCTGGCTATCCGGGTAAAGCAGTTAGTATTAAGACTGCTAATTTGATGGCATCAACGTCCTTATTAGGGGAACCAGATGTTGCGAATACCAGTGAGGAGACTATTACTAGTAGATGGTCAAGGCAGTTTTCGCTGATAGATCTTCCAGAACCATTATCTTCCCTGTCCCATCCAGTGAGCACTCCACATCTGTCGTGCACACTAAAGGAGTTATTGTCAGCTTATCGCAGAGTGTGAGAGAGGTTCATCAGGAGATCACTTTGAGCCAAGTAGTGTGCCCTGTCAAATGTCCAGTGGGAATATCCTCCTGTCTGGAATGATCTAATTGAAGCAACATCCCCTACAGAACACTGTCTACTCTACTAGTATAGCTCCTTCACTGCAACTCAAATAGGCAGAGGAGGGTGTAATGGAGACTTGAAGATACAGTGTGTCATTACTGGTTTGAGTTATCTTTTCCTTTATTTGACTTGTTTTAGGTTGTCCTACCATACGTTTTCTCTAATCTTTTTTGCCTAATGTTAATATTCAAACAAGTACGGTTTGTACACAATGGAGTATTAATAGCTAAGTACTGATGTAAAAAAAATGTATATTAATGTATTTTCATTGACTTGTTATACCAGCTGCAGAGTAGAAAATGTATGAGAAATTGCATTTTCAGGTTTATTTGTGTATATGAAGTAGCTGGTTTTGTGCTTTTAAACCACTGCCTATTACAATGGGTTGAGCTTCAGGTAATATATCTCATTATGTTATCACTTTATGTACACACACATTTTTCCTTACTTTATATTTGTCTGGAAAACCAAAGCTCAATACTTAGAGAGCAATGGAAAATTATGGTATTACTAAACTATCCTGCACCCCACTGTGTCATTTCTTTTGATGGCTGTGTTTACTTAGGCTATTTAATAGCCGAGACTCCAGTAAAAAAACTTTTATTATAGGTTGGGATACCACAAGCTAAATTAGCTATTTCAAAGGCCAAAATAGGGGTAAAGGAGCTACTTGTAAACAATTGAATTCACTCCAGCAGGTAAAATGAATCTTTAGGAACAATTTAAATGGGAGAACATTTTTGGTTGAACTGTCCCCCTTTAACTATTCACTTAGTGTTAATAGGATAAGACTTATATCATTACTATAAATGAACAGAATTGCAATTGTTCGGCTTTTTTAGGAATGCAATATGAGCTAAAAATAAAATCTTGTTTTGTGAATTATTTCCTCTTACTTGTCCTCCTACTCACCGACTATTTTTAATTTCACACTATAGTTCTACTATAATACAGAACTAGTAGATGATTTAGCATCCACTCTGGTTCTTTATATTTCCCTGAAAATCACATTTGCAAGGTACTTCACATGGGAATTATACTAGATTAAAGAAACCTGTTCCTTGATGACAATTGTTTTATAATCCTCCCATATTCATGCAACTCCCTATTCTATTTCCTTTATATATAAGATCTGTATTTGCTTTCTACAATTGACTTTTCAGCAGCCCATTTTACAGCTGATTTATGTTGTTGGGTTTTTCTTTGTGTACGCAGACATTCTTCATGACTGAAAGTACTGTTTCTTTGTTGCACTGGTAAAGCCTAGCGTTTCAAAAAATGCTAGGATTTACTATCACTTAAAAGTAAATTTTGTAGCAGAATTATAACTGTCTTTTCCCATACCTGAACAGGATATGTCACCTATAACAACACGAAACGTGAAATATGGCTCATGTGCTTGTCCCTCTGCCTTCTCCATTGTATACAATGGGGGATTTCCATTCTTTGTCCCAAATTCATGAAGCATCTGGATAGGAGTTTTGCATGGATTAACAGAAATTGTTTCGTCATTGCTGTTAGGAGTTACAAGAGAGAAAATCAGTGAATATTTAAAAAACAAACACACACCATAGTGGTAGAGAAACATAACTTAAAAAAAATAAAATAATAAAACTTAGAAAAAGCTGCTCTCAAAAAAAAATCAGAAGGGTAATCAGATTTACACTTAAATGGACAGTAAATTCAAAACTTTCATGATTTAGATAGAAAATATCTAATTACATTAGAGACATCCGATAATGGTTCATTTATATCAAATTAAGGTTGTGGCAAATGATAGCAAATGTTATTTTTGAAGTAGTAGGCAACAAGACTGTTTATAAGAATTTAGAGTTTGTCATAGGTTTCTTGTTATGGATAACTCTTTAAATGTAGATTGTTTATTCTAAAAAAAAGGTTTCAAATTAAAGGGCCACTCAAGTCAAAATAAACTTTTACGATTCAGAAAGAGTATGCAGTTTTAAGACACTTTCCAATTTACTTCCATTATCAAGTTTTGCAAAGTCTTTTTATATTCACACTTTTTTTTTTGGGGGGGGGGGGGGGGACAAGATCCTACCGAGCATGACCACGAGCTCATAGGGTATACGTATACTACTCTGTGATTGGCTGATGTCTGCCACATGATACAAGGGGCCAGATATTGGGAGAAAAAAAATAGTCAGAAAAAAAATATATCTACTGCTCATTTGAAATTCAGAGTAGGTGTTAAATCATTGTATTTTTATTATGCACCTGTCAATTATGCAATTCTACTGCATTGAGTGGTAGTCCTTTAAATCGTTGAGGCTATTCTGGGGGGAAAAAAAAAAAAAAACACCACACACCAATAAGCAATGAATGTCAAATTTTAAGAATTGCTCATTTGTGTTGATTTGGAGAGTCATGCCATCTGCTGGTGTTGGTCCACTGTGCTTCATTAAGTCCAGGGTCAACGCAGCTGTCTACCAGGAGATTTTGGAGCACTTCATGCTTCCTTCCACAGAAGAGCTCTATGGGGATGCTGACTTCATTTTCCAGCAGGACTTGGCACCTGTCCACACTGCCAAAAGCACCAAAACCTGGTTCAATGACCGTGGGATTACTGTGCTTGATTGGCCAAGAGGCATTGCCAAGAGAAAGATGAGACATGAGACCGAACAATGTAGAAGAGCTGAAGGCCGCTATTGAAGCATCCTGGTCTTCCATAACACCTCAGCAGTGCTTCCAGGATTTGATCGTGGTCTGGAGGGCGTTCCTAGGGTTGTAGGGACGCCCCCCAGACGCAATCCAATAATTGAAATCTTGCGATCGTGTGCACGAGTGCGTGGTTTCAATTTGTCTACACTTTAACCCAGTCACGAAAGGTTTAATCATATGAGGACACATTATTACATAAAAAGGCGTCAGAAAACATGCAATGAATGTATATATTATTAATAGAATAAGTCCAATATATATGCAAAAAAGTAAAATAACATTTTGGTATGAAAACGATTTCCCATGGTAACTCACTATTCAGCACACTAGATTCAGGAACTGTCAAAACTGTCTCACGGTACAGGTTTTTGGGGGCTCTAATTGATCATGCAAATGTATCACTTTCCCACACTCTATGGCCATGATAAAGGTTTAAAGGTACAGTTAGGCCCACTTACAAAATATATGTCTGGGTACAGCCTTGTTTGAGCAAGTTCCTGCATCGCTATTAAACCATTGACCTCTGTATACAAAAAGCGAGTAGGAAAACAGCATATCTCATTCATCTGCATAACAACAAGCACTTATGGCATATTGCTACAATATTTTTTTTATCCCAAACTAATTTTGACCACTGGTCTTCTAAGCGCTACAACACATTTGGTAGCAAGTATTGAATGTGTTCTTACGAAAACTGCACACATAAAGACTGTTTTAGTTAGAACTGCATTCCACCTCGGCAAAGTCCCACACACAGATATCTCCTGTCAAGTGGAAGGAACAGTGCGCTGGCCCTAGTGATACCCACATACAGAGCCCCCAAAGTACCATCATGACTTTCTCTATAAAGTGGTAAACTTAAGTCCCCCGCACCTGACGTCGTTTTCAGAACTCTTTTTGGGCGCAACTGGACTCTTCTCCTGGGACATGGTGAAGGGAGAGAAGGAGACTTATTCTCCTGATACAGCCGCGCATAAAAAAAAACCTTTCCTAGTAAATCAACGCAGCCTGTTCGGATCACCGGCCGGCTCTTTACCAATGACTGCAGTGGGGCGGGAACATGTACCATGTGATCTACGGACTTTCCTGTGAGAGAAGCCATGATGGCGGAAGGGCGGGTATGGAACGTACAGTGTGAGCAACAACGTCAAACTTTGGCGCTATCGAATTGGTAGGCATTTTCGCAGTTTCTACATGGAATAATTTTTGATTGGCTGTGATGCCCGGTTGGAGCGTTGCTTGCTGGTTTGTGTAATAACACACCAAGGAGGAGAAGAGCACGATTTTTCAGCTCTCTGAGGTGGTTAACGTGTTTACCGTGAATATAACGGATTAGAGAAGCCTAACCAGTTCAATGTAGCTAAACTGCTTTATCTCATTATAACGCATTTTCATTTGAAGTGAAGGGTTTTATAGGCGCGGTGACAGCACTTTACTGCTGTGTAATTTGTTATTCATAAGTGCTGCTTACATTTTTATTGACGGTCCAACATGACCCAGTTAGTACTTCAGAGGTGTGAAATTATAGCACTAAACTGTGTACATGACATTGCTTGCTGTAGTGTCATGGGGCTATAATTGCCTTTTGCATCTCACAAGAAAATAAATGTTACCAGTCCAGAGAATATATGTGACATGTTACACACTTGTAGCAGTGAGAGATCGTGGGATTATGTGAATAGGATAAATTTAGTGGTTACAGTGTCAGTCAGAACAGATACATTACTTCCATAATAGGGGGAAAAAAGAGAAGGTGATATAAATAATATGCTGTTAGCTCTAATATGGAAGATACACCTTCCTCTAGTGCAGATGTGACCAGACACTGCCTCCACTAGGTGTTTATCAAGCCAGCAAGGCCCCCACCGGGCATCACAGCAAATCACAAACTATACCATGCGGGATCTGCGAAAATGCAAATGGCAGAATGCTTAAAGGGACAGTAAAGTCATAATTAGACATTCATAATTTAGACAGAGCATACAATTTTAAACAACTTTTTGATTTACTTCTATTATTTAATTTGCTTCCTTCTCTTGTCATCCTTTGCTGAAAGGTTTATGTAGAAAAGTTCAGGAGCATCAATAACCTAGGTCTAGCTGCTGGTTGGTGGCTGCATATATATACCGAATGTCATTGGCTCACCCATGTTTTCAGATAGAAACCAGTAGAGCGTTGCTGCTCCTTCAACAAATTATACCAAGAGAATGAAGGAAATTTGATAATGGAAATAAACTGGAAAGTTTTTTAAAATTGTATGATCTATCTAAATCATGAAATATTTTTTTTGGTTTCATGGTCCTTTAAGGAAGGTCTGCAAAAAGGGCTGTGACATCTAACTTCCCAAGCGAATGGCATAGGGCGGGAGAGTAAAGCTGCCACAGCTGTAGGTTGTAGAAATGGTCAAGAGGTTTCTCAAAGCAGTGTTTTTCTGTAGCAAATACCTTATATATGTTAATTGACCCCTTAACCCAATAGGACATATATATATATATATATATATATATATATATATATATATATATATATACCTCATGTAGTACATTGCCTATCGTACCGCATGGCGTGTATATATATACGCCCAAACTGCAGGAAGCTCCAGCAGTCTCGGCTGTAAAGTTACAGCCGAGAGCTTGAGTTCCTGAGCTTCAGGCTTCTGCCTGCATATGGAACTGGAGCATGATTGGCGTTTCGGTTCCATATGAAGGCAGATGCCTGATTGTTCCAGATGGTGACACTGTGTGTTTCACTGTCTGTAACTATCATCTGCTGGTGCCGGTGGGATGTGAACTAGGATGAGTGTGTGTGGTCCAGCAGGATAGGGAGGAGGGGGTTGTCTAAATTGGGAAGACACTCCTAATAAAATTGCTAAAATAAAATATATATATACTACTGTGCAAAAGTTTTAGCAGGTGTTAAAAAATGCTGTAAAGTAAGAATGCTTTCAAAAATAGAATTGTTAATAATATATATTTCTTCTGTTATGTGTGATCAGTCCACGGGTCATCATTACTTCTGGGATATAACTCCTCCCCAACAGGAAATGCAAGAGGATTCACCCAGCAGAGCTGCATATAGCTCCTCCCCTCTACGTCAGTCCCAGTCATTCTCTTGCACCCAACGACTAGATAGGATGTGTGAGAGGACTATGGTGATTATACTTAGTTTTTATGACTTCAATCAAAAGTTTGTTATTTTAAAATAGCACCGGAGCGTGTTATTACTTCTCTGGCAGAGTTTGAGGAAGAATCTGACAGAGATTTTTACTATGATTTTAACCGGAGTCGTTAAGATCATATTGCTGTTCTCGACCATCTGAGGGAGGTAAAGGCTTCAGATCAGGGGACAGCGGGCAGATGAATCTGCATTGAGGTATGTGGCAGTTTTTATTTTCTGAATGGAATTGATGAGAAAAGCCTGCCATACCGTTAAAATGACATGTATGTATACACTTCAGTATTCTGGGGATGGTATTTCACCGGAACTACTCTGTTAAAGGTCATTAATCCTTTTAATAACTATTCTCATGTTAAACGTTTTTGCTGGAATGTAGAATCGTTTAACTTTGCTGAGGTACTGTGTGAATAAATATTTGGGCATTATTTTCCACTTGGCAGTTTTTTTGCTTTAATTGTGACAGTTTCGTTTCTCTTCACTGCTGTGTGGGAGAGGGAGGGGCCGTTTTTGGCGCTCTTTGCTACGCATCAAAAAATTCCAGTCAGTTACTTTTATATTTCCTGCATGATCCGGTTCATCTCTGACAGATCTCAGGGGTCTTCAAACTTCTTTGAAGGGAGGTAAATTCTCTCAGCAGAGCTGTGAGAATCCTTATAGTGACTGTGAATAAAAACGTTGTTTTATTTTCTTATGTACAAATTTAATTAGTGTTGTTTTTACTAATGGGAACAAACCTTTGCTAAAAGATTGTGTTGTTTTAAAGTTTGATGCTATAACAGTTTTTCAGTTCATTATTTCAACTGTCATTTAATCGTTAGTACCTCTTTGAGGCACAGTGCGTTTTTTTGCTAAAAAAGATTATAACCAAGTTGTAAGTTTTTTTGCTAGTGTGTTAAACATGTCTGACTCAGAGGAAGATATCTGTGTCATTTGTTCCAATGCCAAGGTGGAGCCCAATAGAAATTTATGTACTAACTGTATTGATGCTACTTTAAATAAAAGTCAATCTGTACAATGTGAACAAATTTCACCAAACTGCGAGGGGAGAGTTATGCCGACTAACTCGCCTCACGCGGCAGTACCTGCATCTCCCGCCCGGGAGGTGCGTGATATTTTGGCGCCTAGTACATCTGGGCGGCCATTACAGATAACATTACAAGATATGGCTACTGTTATGACTGAAGTTTTGTCTAAATTACCAGAACTAAGAGGCAAGCGTGATCACTCTGGGGTGAGAACAGAGTGCGCTGACAATGCTAGGGCCATGTCTGATACTGCGTCACAGCTCGCAGAGCATGAGGACGGAGAGCTTCATTCTGTGGGTGACGGTTCTGATCCAAACAGATTGGACTCAGATATTTCAAATTTTAAATTTAAATTGGAGAACCTCCGTGTACTACTAGGGGAGGTCTTAGCAGCTCTCAACGATTGTAACACCGTTGCAATACCAGAGAAACTGTGTAGGTTGGATAAATACTTTGCGGTACCGGCGAGTACTGACGTTTTTCCTATACCTAAGAGACTAACTGAAATTGTTACTAAGGAGTGGGATAGACCCGGTGTGCCGTTCTCACCCCCTCCAATATTTAGAAAGATGTTTCCAATAGACGCCACCACTAGGGACTTATGGCAGACGGTCCCCAAGGTGGAGGGAGCAGTTTCTACTTTAGCTAAGCGTACCACTATCCCGGTGGAGGATAGCTGTGCTTTCTCAGATCCAATGGATAAAAAATTAGAGGGTTACCTTAAGAAAATGTTTGTTCAACAAGGTTTTATATTACAACCCCTTGCATGTATCGCGCCGATTACGGCTGCGGCAGCATTTTGGATTGAGTCGCTTGAAGAGAACCTTAGTTCCTCTACGCTAGACGACATTACGGACAGGCTTAGAGTCCTTAAACTAGCTAATTCTTTCATTTCGGAGGCCGTAGTACATTTAACCAAACTTACGGCTAAGAACTCAGGATTCGCCATACAGGCACGCAGGGCGCTGTGGCTAAAATCCTGGTCAGCTGATGTTACTTCTAAGTCCAAATTACTTAATATACCTTTCAAGGGGCAGTCCTTATTCGGGCCCGGTTTGAAAGAAATTATCGCTGACATTACGGGAGGTAAGGGCCACGCCCTACCTCAGGACAAGGCCAAAGTTAAGGCTAGACAGTCTAATTTTCGTCCCTTTCGGAATTTCAAAACAGGAGCAGCATCAACCTCCACTGCACCAAAACAGGAAGGAGCTGTTGCTCGTTACAGGCAAGGCTGGAAGCCTAACCAGTCCTGGAACAAGAGCAAGCAGGCCAGGAAACCTGCTGCTGCCCCAAAGACAGCATGAACCGAGAGCCCCCGATCCGGGACCGGATCTAGTGGGGGGCAGACTCTCTCTCTTCGCCCAGGCCTGGGCAAGAGATGTTCAGGATCCCTGGGCACTAGAGATCATATCTCAGGGATACCTTCTAGACTTCAAATTATCTCCCCCAAGAGGGAGATTTCATCTGTCAAGGTTGTCAACAAACCAGATAAAGAAAGAAGCGTTTCTACGCTGCGTACAAGATCTGTTAACAATGGGAGTGATCCATCCGGTTCCGCGGTCGGAACTAGGACAAGGGTTCTACTCAAACCTGTTCGTGGTTCCCAAAAAAGAGGGAACTTTCAGGCCAATCTTAGATTTAAAGATTCTAAACAAATTCCTAAGAGTTCCATCGTTCAAAATGGAAACTATTCGGACAATCCTACCCATGATCCAAGAGGGTCAGTACATGACCACAGTGGATTTAAAGGATGCTTACCTTCACATACCGATCCACAAGGATCATCACCGGTATCTAAGGTTTGCCTTCTTAGACAGGCACTACCAGTTTGTAGCTCTCCCATTCGGATTGGCTACGGCTCCAAGAATCTTCACAAAGGTTCTGGGTGCCCTTCTGGCGGTACTAAGGCCGCGAGGGATTTCGGTAGCTCCATACCTAGACGACATTCTAATTCAAGCTTCAAGCTTTCAAACTGCCAAGTCTCATACAGAGTTAGTTCTGGCATTTCTAAGGTCGCATGGATGGAAAGTGAACGAAAAGAAGAGTTCTCTCTTTCCTCTCACAAGAGTTCCATTCTTGGGGACTCTTATAGATTCTGTAGAAATGAAGATTTACCTGACAGAGGACAGGTTAACAAAGCTTCAAGATGCATGCCGTGCCCTTCATTCCATTCAACACCCGTCAGTAGCTCAATGTATGGAGGTGATCGGCTTAATGGTAGCGGCAATGGACATAGTACCTTTTGCACGCCTACACCTCAGACCGCTGCAATTGTGCATGCTAGGTCAGTGGAATGGGGATTACTCAGATTTGTCCCCTACTCTGAATCTGAATCAAGAGACCAGAAATTCTCTTCTATGGTGGCTTCATCGGCCACACCTGTCCAGGGGGATGCCATTCAGCAGGCCAGACTGGACAATTGTAACAACAGACGCCAGCCTACTAGGTTGGGGCGCTGTCTGGAATTCTCTGAAGGCTCAGGGACTATGGAATCAGGAGGAGAGTCTCCTTCCAATAAACATTCTGGAATTGAGAGCAGTTCTCAATGCCCTTCTGGCTTGGCCCCAATTAACAACTCGGGGGTTCATCAGGTTTCAGTCGGACAACATCACGACTGTAGCTTACATCAACCATCAGGGAGGGACAAGAAGCTCCCTAGCAATGGTGGAAGTATCAAAGATAATTCGCTGGGCAGAGTCACACTCTTGCCACCTGTCAGCAATCCACATTCCGGGAGTGGAGAACTGGGAGGCGGATTTCTTGAGCCGCCAGACTTTTCATCCGGGGGAGTGGGAACTTCATCCGGAGGTCTTTGCCCAAATACTTCGACGTTGGGGCAAACCAGAGATAGATCTCATGGCGTCTCGCCAGAACGCCAAACTTCCTCGCTACGGGTCCAGATCCAGGGATCCGGGAGCGGTTCTGATAGATGCTTTGACAGCACCTTGGAAATTCGGGATGGCTTATGTGTTTCCACCCTTCCCGCTGCTTCCTCGATTGATTGCCAAAATCAAACAGGAAAGAGCATCAGTGATTCTAATAGCGCCTGCATGGCCACGCAGGACTTGGTATGCAGATCTAGTGGACATGTCATCCTGTCCGCCTTGGTCTCTACCTCTAAGACAGGACCTTCTGATACAGGGTCCATTCAAACATCAAAATCTAACTTCTCTGAAGCTGACTGCTTGGAAATTGAACGCTTGATTTTATCAAAACGTGGTTTTTCTGAGTCAGTTATTGATACCCTGATACAGGCTAGGAAGCCTGTTACCAGAAGAATTTACCATAAAATATGGCGTAAATACCTATACTGGTGCGAATCCAAACGTTACTCCTGGAGTAAGGTTAGGATCCCTAGGATATTGTCTTTTCTACAAGAAGGGTTAGAAAAGGGTTTATCAGCTAGTTCATTAAAGGGACAGATTTCAGCTCTGTCCATCTTATTACACAGGCGTCTGTCAGAAAATCCAGATGTCCAGGCTTTTTGTCAGGCTTTAGCTAGGATCAAGCCTGTGTTTAAAGCTGTTGCTCCGCCATGGAGTTTAAACTTAGTTCTTAACGTTTTACAGGGTGTTCCGTTTGAACCCCTTCATTCCATTGATATAAAATTGTTATCTTGGAAAGTTCTGTTTTTAATGGCTATTTCCTCGGCTCGAAGAGTCTCTGAGTTATCAGCCTTACATTGTGATTCTCCTTATCTGATTTTTCACTCAGACAAGGTTGTTCTGCGTACTAAACCTGGGTTCTTACCTAAGGTAGTCACTAACAGGAATATCAATCAAGAGATTGTTGTTCCATCCTTGTGTCCAAATCCTTCTTCAAAGAAGGAACGTCTTCTACACAATCTAGATGTAGTTCGTGCCCTCAAGTTCTACTTGCAGGCAACTAAAGATTTTCGCCAAACTTCTTCCCTGTTTGTCGTTTATTCTGGACAGAGGAGAGGTCAAAAAGCTTCCGCTACCTCTCTCTCTTTTTGGCTTCGTAGCATAATACGCTTAGCCTATGAGACTGCTGGACAGCAGCCTCCTGAAAGAATTACAGCTCACTCCACTAGAGCTGTGGCTTCCACTTGGGCTTTTAAGAATGAGGCCTCTGTTGAACAGATTTGCAAGGCTGCAACTTGGTCTTCGCTTCATACTTTTTCCAAATTTTACAAATTTGATACTTTTGCTTCTTCGGAGGCTATTTTTGGGAGAAAGGTTCTTCAGGCAGTGGTTCCTTCTGTATAATGAGCCTGCCTATCCCTCCCGTCATCCGTGTACTTTTGCTTTGGTATTGGTATCCCAGAAGTAATGATGACCCGTGGACTGATCACACATAACAGAAGAAAACATAATTTATGCTTACCTGATAAATTCCTTTCTTCTGTTGTGTGATCAGTCCACGGCCCGCCCTGTTTTAAGGCAGGTAAATATCTTTTAAATTATACTCCAGTCACCACTTCACCCTTGGTTACTCCTTTCTCGTTGATTCTTGGTCGAATGACTGGGACTGACGTAGAGGGGAGGAGCTATATGCAGCTCTGCTGGGTGAATCCTCTTGCATTTCCTGTTGGGGAGGAGTTATATCCCAGAAGTAATGATGACCCGTGGACTGATCACACAACAGAAGAAAGGAATTTATCAGGTAAGCATAAATTATGTTTTTTTTCAATTAATGTACCAGTCTACTTGAAAATTGGTAAGGTTTAGAAAGATAGATAATCCTTTTATTGCCCATTCCCCAGTTTTGCATAACCAACACTGTTTTTGATATACTTATTACCTCTATGATTACATGTATCTAAGCCCCTGAAGACTGCACCTTATCTTAGTGCATTTTACAATCTTGTATTTTAGCCAATTAGTGTTGGTTCTTGTATAACCATTATTCTCCACAGGAGTGAGCACAATGTTCTCCTGAACTAGCACTGTCTGTCTGTTGTGCAATATTTAAAAAGCTCTTAGATAAGGGACAGACTACTGGGGCTTAGAAACAGGCAAACTTAGAGGTTAGAATGTATATTAAGATAACAATGTTGCTTATTCAAAGCTGGTGAAGGGGAAGTAAAGACGTTATCTGTTTTTTAAACAAGACTGTCCCTTTAACCATAATCAAAGTGAGTGAACAGAAGAATAATCTAAATCAAATCAATATTTGGTATGACCACCCTTTGTCTTCAAAACAGCATCAATTCTAGATACCCTTGCACAAAATCAGGGATTTTGTAGGCATATAGTAAGGTGCATGAATAAACATACCAAAGAAGTACTAATGGACATCAAATTAATATGTAAGTTGAAACACAATCATTATCTGAAACAGAAACAGCTGTGTAGGAGAAAAACAATTGGGTGAGAACAGCCAATCTCTGCTAACTAGGTGAGGCTGCTGAAGACCATTTAATGTCAGTCATACACCATGGCAAGACTAAGCACAGCAACAAGGAACAGGGTAGTTATACAGCATCAGCAAGGTCTCTCCTAGGCAAAAACAAGACAGACAAGGGTTTCCAGATGTGCTTTCCAAGCTGTTCTGAACATTTACAAATAAACAGGTAATGTTGAGGACCTAGACACAGTGGTCAGCCAAGGAAACAGTGAGGTAGATGAAATACAAATCATGCTTACTTCCCTTTGCATTTGGAAGATTTCCAGTAGTGTCATCAGCTCAGAATTGGCAGACATTTGTGGGAACCTGGTAAACTCATCTACTGTCTTGAGAAGTGGTCTTGATGGAATACTTGCAGCCAAAAATCTATATTTCCAAAATGGAAACAAAGACAAGCAACTCAACTATGCACAAAAACACAGGACCTGGGGGGCAGAGAAATGTCAGCAGGTGCTGTGGACGGATGAATCTAAATTTGAAATATTTGGCTGTAGCAGAAGGCGGATTGTTAGCCGAAGGGCTGGAGAGCGGTACAAGAATGAGTGCCTGCAGACAACAGTGAAGCATGGTGGCAGTTCCTTGCATGTTTGGGACTGCATTTCTACAAATGGTGTTGGGAATTTGGTCAGAATGAATGGTTTCCTTAATGTTAAGAAATACAGGCAGATACTTATCCATCATGCAATCTAATTGGCCCCTAATTTATTCTGCAGCATAACAATGACCCCGAACATACAGCCAAAGTTAAAAACTATTTTCAGTGTAAAGATGAACCAGTAGACCTGGAAGTGATGATATGGCCCCCACAGAGCCCTGTTCTCAACATCAACAAGTCTGTCTGGGATTACATGAAGAGACAGAAGCATCTGAGGCTGCCTAAATCCACAGAAGAACTGTGGTTAGTTCTTCAATATGTTTGGAACAACCTTCCTGCCAAGTTCCTTAACAAGCTGCGTGCAAATGTACCTAGAATAACTGATGCTGTTTTGAAGGCAAAGGGTGGTCACACCAAATATTGATTTTAGATTGTTCTTCTGTTCACCCACTTTGCATTTTGTTAATTAATAAACTATTAACATTTCTAGTTTGGAACCATTGTTACTTTACAGCATTTTTTCACACCTGCCTAAAACCTTTCCACAGTACTGTGTGTGTGTGTATGTGTGTTTATATATATATATATATATATATATATATATATATATATATATATATATATATATATATATATATATATATATATATATATATATATAAACAAACAAACATTTTCTTTCTTTTTTTTTTAAACTGCATTAAGTCTTACTCACTCTATAGATTGCAAAGGCTCCACTTAGGATTGCCAGGTGTCCAGTATTTTATCAGTTTGACCAGTAAAATTTTTAAGTCTTTTGACAGGCAGAATGAAGTGACATTGCACATACTCTGTGTTACTGGCAGCCAAGGATGATGGCAGTCTCGGGAGCAATCAAAGTATTTTTCTGTGCATGTTATATGTAGTCACTGGGGTAAAATCTGTGTTTTTTTAATGGCAACCATGGGGGTGTAAAAACTGCTCTGTGTGTGTTACTGGATATCTGGGGAGGGAGAAGGGGGACAACAAATCACAGCTGTTTGTTACTGGTATTGATGTTATTGGCGTTGAGCTACATTAAAGCTTTGCTTATATTCTATCTTTTTTGCTTTTTGTGCTGATTTGCTGTGACTGCGATGGACTTCCAATGGAGTAAGTTACTACTTCTTTTACACACAGAATATTCTATTATTTCACTAATAGAATATCCTTTTATTCACAGTTTGGCTGTGTGTTTAAAGGCTTTCCTCATAAGACGGGCTGAACATACAGAACTTATGGAGTGAGTATACTGCACTCTTATCATTTAATGATTACAAACACATCAAGCCCTTCTCTTTTACTATTAGAGATCTGCAGAGTCAGACAAAGAAATTTAATAAGAACTCTACAGGACCTGCACCATCTCTATTCCATAACACTATTGATTTGAGTGTTACTGGCAGCCAAGGGGATTAAATCACTCTCAGATCTGAAAAATATGTATGGCGGTTCAATGGTTAGGCCTAAAGTAGATTTAGAGAGGGGCTATTTTGTGACCCTACCAACCATCTACAGGTGATCCAGTATTTTTGTAGAGGACAGCTGGCAACCCTAGCTCCACTCAGTTTTGAATTTTCCAAATACTTGATTAAAAAAATGATATATAATAATTCTGGAACTAGAAAGTAAATCAATTTTATTAAGTTTCTCCCATCATTATTTTTTTTTTAAGAGGCTGCTTCTTGGGTGGTAACTAGCCATAGAGCAAGCTATTATGCTATTGTTCGTTCCCAGGTTGAGCGCTTCTCTCTTTTTATTTATTTATTTATATATATATATATATATATATATATATATACATCCAAATACCAACTTGTTTATTTGTGGAACGTTTTCGGGGATCAAGTCCCCTTCATCAGCTCTAGAAAAAACGGGCTGACTAGAAAATCTGAAAAAAAATCTGAAAAATTGTACTTTATTTGCGGCGAAAAAGGTATTTAGATCGAACTTTAAAAAAAAAAAGATGAATGAAACTCCTATTATTTTTAACTAAACTGTGTAACTGGGTATAGCAGATCACCTAACTTTACTTTCACTTTAAAGGGACACTAAACCCAAATTTTTTCTTTCGTGATTCAGACAGAACATGTAATTTTAAGCAACTTTCTAATTTACTGCTTTAATTTAATTTTCTTCATTCTCTTGGTATCTTTATTTGAAATGCAAGAATGTAAGTTTAGATGCCGGCCCATTTTTGGTGAATAACCTCAGTTATTCTTGCTGATTGGTGGATAAATTCATCCACCAATAAAAAAAGTGCTGTCCAGAGTACTCAACCAAAAAAGTAGCTTAGATGCCTTAGTTTTCAAAAAAAGATAGCAAGTGAACAAATAAAAATTGATAATAGGAGTAAATTAGAAAATTGCTTAAAATTGCATGCTTGATCTGAATCACAAAATAATTTTTTTTTTTGGTTCAGTGTCCCTTTAACCCCTTAATGACCACAGCACTTTTCCATTTTCTATCCGTTTGGGACCAAGGCTATTTTTACATTTTTGCGGTGTTTGTGTTTAGCTGTAATTTTCCTCTTACTTATTATTACTCAAGACACCATTATTTTCATCATATCTTATAATTTACTATAAAAAAAATTATAAAATATGAGGAAAAAATGGAAAAAAGCACACTTTTTCTTACTTTGACCCCCAAAATCTGTTGCACATCTACAACCACCAAAAAACACCCATGCTAAATAGTTTCCAAATTTTGTCCTGAGTTTAGAAATACCCAATGTTTACATGTTCTTTGCTTTTTTTGCAAGTTATAGGGCCATAAATACAAGTAGCACTTTGCTATTTCCAAACCACTTTTTTTTTTTCAAAATTAGCGCTAGTTACATTGGAACACTGATATCTTTCAAGAATCCCTGAATATCCCTTGACATGTATATATATTTTTTTAGAAGACATCCTAATATTCATATTTAATAAAGGTTTTTACGGTAAATATTTCACATTCAAATTTTCTGCACATAACAGAATATTTGCTAAATATTTTTTAAATAGATATTCCTATATATATCTGTATATATCAATACATATATCTATCTATATATATATATATATATATATATATATATATATATATATATATATATATATATATATATATATATAAAACACAAGAGGATTTAAGGTTAGGTAGGTAAAACGCACTTATCTTAGGAAACCAAGCGCCGTCGTCCACACGGCGTGAAGCTAGCACACTGATTCGAACTTCCTGCACTCAGCGTGGAGAGTATCGGGTTAGGGAGCAGCTGAAAATAAGGTTCAAATAGAAGCAGGAGTCCCAAGAAACCTTGTAATTAAAGCTCGTTAATAAGAGCAGACATTCTTTACAGCATTTGCTATCTGGTATAGACACTATGCACAAAGCACTTAGTTAAAAATCACATTGAAATTTTATTGAATGAAAATTTAAAAGTTCATACAGGAGCTGCGATAGACAGTCACTCACGGTAAGTAGAAAGACAGGGAGGCAAGTGACGTCATCTAAATGTCTGCTCTTATTAACGAGCTTTAATTACAAGGTTTCTTGGGACTCCTGCTTCTATTTGAACATATATATATATATATATATATAAAATATATTGTACCAAACTACCATCAAATACATATAGAAATATGTATTTTTGAATAAATAGAACATTTTCTAAAGAACATTGGAATGCAAAATTTTAATATTTTCATGTCAGGTTAGCGAACTTGAGAATATGCGATCAGGTTTGCACACGAGTAGGGTTTAGTTTTTTCCCCCCTTTTTTTGCTCCATTGACTTCTATGGGGGAATAGGTTATTGCATGCACAATATCCTAATTTCATTTTTTTATGCACATCAGATTAGCGAAAACCATTTACTTTCAACTTGTAATACAAGAGCTACCCAACACATGCAAAAAGCTTCTAGCGCAGTTAACACTTGTGCAAGAGAGTTAAATAGCGCTCCAATTGTAATCTGGCCCTATATAAGTGGAGTATCTTGTGTTGGCAAGTCATGTAAGTAACATTTAAAGATTTTAAATACTATATTTCTGTGTTTTGCAAATAATTTCTTTTATAGCAAAACTAACACAGCTATTCTAAACAAGCTGTGAAACTTTTAAAGTCCTTTCAAGATTTATTTTCTTAGACATTAAAGGGACAGTCTACACCAGAATTTTTATTGTTTTAAAAGATAGATAATCCCTTTATTACCCATTTCCCAGTTTTGTATAACTAACACAGTTATAATAATATACTTTTAACCTCTGTGATTATCTTGTATCTAAGCCTCTGCAGAATGCCCCTTTTTCAGTTCTTTTGACAGACTTGCATTCTAGCCAATCAGTGCCTGCTCCCAGATAACTTCTCGTGCATGAGCACAGTGTTATCTATATGAAATACGTGAACTAACACCCTCTAGTGGTGAAAAACTGTTAAAATGCAATCTGAAAGAGGTGGGCTTCAAGGTCTAAGAAATTAGCATATGAACCTCCTAGGTTAAGCTTTCAACTAAGAATACCAAGTGAACAAAGCAAAATTGGTGATAAAAGTAAATTGGAAAATTGTTTAAAATTACATGCTTTATCTGAATCATGAAAGTTTATTTTGGCCTAGACTGTCCCTTTAAAGTCAATTTGTTTTTATATTAATTTAATAGTACAATATTACATGTTTGAAATGAAGATTTTTACATATTGCAAAACAAAAAGTGAAAAAAATGTTCTAAGAGCAGATAAATAAGGGAGCCTGGGAGACTATAAAAAAAAGTTTGGACAAATAAGAGAGATCCCTGGAATAAAGGGAGGGTCGGCAACCTTATTGTTGAGAGAAGTATTGTGATCTTCCACAGAGTGTCTGCCAAATTAAGATGAGGCCTCTGTACTGTGCAGCTAGTTTTGTAGTGACCTACCTACCACTGCATGCTACTGATTGGAGCTAATTATTGCTGAATGTATAATCATTGCTTTGTTTAGTATAAGTTTACAATAAACAGTGATATTATTTCACATCATTTCAGTGTTTGTCCTCACTTTTGCAGTGCTAATAAGTATAACTGACATTCTCTGTGGAACAATTGTCTACTCTAACATATGCACACAAAAATAAAAAACAATTAAAACAGAAATGAAATAAAATAAAAACAAACACAACCATGTCAGCTTTGAAATAGTGAAACACAACCCAAGAAGAGATACTGAGTTCAATCTGGGCCTAAGTGTAGGTGAAAATTTCCAACAAGGCCTCTAGAATGCCCACTCCTCAATACATTTCATTCTATCCAGTGGGACTACCATACCATGACAAAACAAACATTTTGCAAGCATGTTTTCTAAAAGTTGCAGTTAAAATGATTGTTTCTGCTCAATGCTAGTCGTTTCTGTTCAATGTGCAAGATGTCTCGCATTGGGCATTTCACACAGCTATAGCTGTAAATGGAAGGAACGCCCACTAGCAAAACACTAGAACATATAGATGATGATCAATTATTTTTCAATTGAATGTCACCTTTACAGCAAGGCCTCACAAATTCCTATAAATCTAGGTATTTAGTATTCAGCTTTGAGGACTCAAATAAAATTGATTAAAGTGACACAGGACTCTGGGCCTTAGGTTTGATAAGCCTCATATAGAGATTGAGTTTTGTTTTAAACATTCCTCTCTGCCTTTAGAAAAAAAAAAAGTAAATACCGTAGCATTGAGTATTAATGCACCTAATTAAACAGATAAATAAAAGTACAGGTGGCCCTCGTTTTACAACTGTTCAATTTACACTATTTCAGAATAACAACCTTTTTTTCCAGTCATGTAACTGCTATTGAAAAGCATTGAGAAGCAGTACATTTATTAAAATAGCCAGTAGATGGAGCGGTCCGCTTGTGTTGCAGCAAAGCCAAGCAAGCTGAAATTAATCAGTTTAACCAGACCTAAGTTATTGAGCAGATTTCAAAGGAACAAGACCTTCCTGTCTATTAATCAGTCCAGATTGGAATGCATAGAAAGAACTGTTTGCAGAAAAATGCAAGTGAAGTCTGTGTTGTGTGATTATTTTATTAGGTTTATAATGCTGTTTAGCATTTAAAGTCTTCATTTCAAAGCTTTAAAAATAATGTATTAGGTGTTACTTATGCCAATTTTGAGAGGGGCCTGGAACCTAACTCCCTCACTTCCGATTGACTTACATTATAAACTGGGTTTCAGTTTACAATGGTTTCGATTTACAACCATTCCTTCTGGAACCTAACCCCGGCGTAAACTGAGGGCTACCTGTATATACTTTTTTTTTTACCAGTTCTTACCCTCTGCTCCTTTGTAGGGTTTCTATCTAACAGTTTAATTTAATACTAGACACCTGGAAACCCTATTCCTTGGAATAGCAACACCTTAACACTACCATCTAATTTTCTTCAAATTCAGATCCACTTCCCTCCATAGTTACAAGAGACTCCCATGTACCCCATATGTCACAAAGGAAATCACAGCCTGGAATTGTAGTCATATCAAATACTGTACTGAACTTTTTAAGCAAATGTGTTCAAGATTGTCAGAATTATTTAATCATGAAGTGAACGATGCCCACAATCTCTTGGAAACCACTGAACTATAGGTCTGCTGTCCAATAATGGGCCTGTGTTTTCTAACATTTTTGAAATATTATAAGGGCTCATGTAGATTGCAGTGCCCTGCTTGTTTCTTCTATACCCCTAATGCCCATCCCATTCCCTACATATGTTATAGTATGTGACCTGGCAGTTTTGGAAATTACATTTTTTATATGAACCCCTTAACCCATTATGATATATATAGCGCAATGGAAAAAACAAGATGCAGACGACTTCTCCAATTCCAAAACTTGATTTATTTCAGGTATAAAAAAGAATCCATGAATGCATGATCAAAGAACAAATCTCACAAAACCAGCATAAACTTGAGAAAAACTGCTGCTGACATGTTTCGCCAGTCAAGGCGTAATCATAGCTACAGATAAAATCCCTGCTTACCTGTTTAAGGCAGCTGGGAGAACTCAATTGGTTAAAATTTAATTGACAAGTTGTGCTGCAATGGGTGTTTAACCCTATATTCACTTTAGACACTTTAAACATAAAGCCCTCTGTTGCACAACTTATAAGTTCCTATTCACATAAATTTGACAATAATTAGTATGTTTGCAACTCTGTGCATATATACAAATATATGGTTTAGAACATAATTGGGACAGGTTGAGACACAATTGTTTCTCACTAGACAAAGGTAACATTAGAGTAGCTGACAACATAATATATTTCCTAGTCTAATGAAACTAATCTTTGGTTATCTTTTTATGATTTATGTGTCATAAATATATAAGTTCATATATGCTAATGTATAAGATATCTGGACCACAGGTCAAGCAGCAAGCATTTAATGCATGTGCACACACTTAAAGAAAAGTGCACAAAACCTGCTTCAGAACTCTGTATAAAGTAACCAATTAGGACCCAAATATATCTAAGAACAGAAAAAACTTATATAAAAATTTTGAAGATATAAGTAAAAATATACCTCTAATCCTATAACAAAAGGAAGTACAATAAGGCACATGTGTAATCCTTACTGCAAAAGAGGAAGATGCACAAAAAAAACCATAGGGCCCAGGTGCAAGAATCCAAGCAGGGCCCCCCCCCAAAAAAAAAACCCCGTAAATTTAATACATCTTTTCCCCCAAACATTTAACACAGAAAAAAAACAAAAAACATTTTTGTGTGTGCTGTATACACACACACACATATATATAGCTGACTATGCTGTACACACACACACACACACACATAGAATATATATATATATATATATTCTATCTGACTTTGCTGTTTACACACATATATATTAAGCTTTGCAATTACTACCTCATCCAATACCATAATGTTCTTAAAGGAGAAAATAAATGCTAGAAATAATTGTGTATTCAAAGCAAATATATGTATAAATGAGCCACTGGAGTAGCAAACACATAGTGCCTGATTAAGAACTAGTGGCATGGAGAAAAAATTAAAATCACTCTTTTTGAGCATTATATTTTGTCTTATGAGCTTTTGGATAATTTAGATAAGCTTTAGATCGGACGTCAGGCCCATGTCAGATCCCCAGCTTATCACACACACACTACCACACACACGCCACACACCACACAGAGTACCAATAAATATAGGTACTTAAAGGAACACTGAACCCAAATTTTTTCTTTTGTGATTTAGAAAGAGCATGCAATTTTAAGCAACTTTCTAATTTACTCCTATTATCAATTTGTCTTCATTCTTTTGCTATCTTTATTTAAAAAGGAAGGCATCTAAGCTTTTTTTCTTGCTTCAGCACTCTGGACAGCAGTTTTTTATTGGTGGATGAATTTATCCACCAATCAGCAAGGACAACCCAGGTTGTTCACCAAAAATGGGCCGGCATCTAAACTTACATTCTTGCATTTCAAATAAAGATACCAAGAGAATAAAGAAAATTTGATAATTGGAGTAAATTAGAAAGTTGCTTAAAATTCCATGCTCTATCTGAATCACAAAAGAAAAAAATTGGGTACAGTGTCCTTTTTAATATTAACAACATAAAAATGACTCAGTTTCCCATTACAATATGATAAAGTGAACTAAATAAAGTGAACTAAACTCAAAACAACTTATCAGAGAGTAAGACAAATCCCCAGTCCCCATACGGTCCTGTGGAGCTGCCTCACTGAGCTACAGAGAGATCCTCACACTTAAGTGACAAAAACTCTTTAGAATGTTCAGTCAGGTAACTAAATATTATCTGCAACAACACACACAATAAATGGCAGAGAGACAGTAGTAGAACAAGATAATCACATGCACCACAGTCAGTTTATTGTGTATTAGTGTATATACCACACATATCATATATATATATTGCAAAACTTTAGATAATATAAATAATACAGGAAATGCAGCCTTACTTGCTCTAGCGTTGCTCTTACTGTTTCTACTAGGCAACCACATGAAAGCCCACTTGCTCAGTAGTTAAGATCAGCTGAGGATTTGAGGAAGTTAGTCTCCAGTCCTCCCACAACAGTGTTGGTTGAGTTTTCACACTGTATTTATTTATCACACACTTTACCTATACGCTCCGTGTCCCGCACTTTCCCACTGCTCCGCCACTTCCCTCACTGGCTGCAGCGCGGGAGAAACTTCCTTCAAGCTACATGAAGTTCCGCAGCAGCCAGTGAGGAAAGCAGGATTAGGGCCAGCCTGGCCAGGCATGCGTATCAATCGCCAGGGGCAATTATGGGGCGACAAGACTCCTCCACCATCTCACAAATAAATGTACTCACTGTGCCTGTGTGGGTCGTCTGAGTGATCCATGTGGCAGCAATACATATGCCCTCACATACGCCTCCCAGCCAAGAAGGGAGCTGGTCTCTCTCCTCTCTCCCCATCCAATGCAGAGGCCTGCTCTCACTCTCATAGTTGCAGTGCGTGTAATGAGCAAATGTTTCAGAGCGTTGCCATGGTAACCCGCGGCAACGCTCTGATTTAAAACTGTTAGGGGCGGGCCTCGGGTACAGCCGCTGAAAAAAAGTAAAAAAGAAAAAAAAAGTTTGTTGTGCCCTAAGCTGGGGGCCCCTGAGGGTTGAACCTGCCGGGCCCGGTCGCAGGGGCGACTTCTGCACCACCGGTAGTTCCGCCTCTGATAGTAGTGTCTATTACATGCAGTTATATGAAAATGAGTGTATACTGTACCTTTAACCTTACAAGCTACCTGATTATAACCCCTTCACTGTCGGGAATAATAGAAGTGTGGTGCGCAGCTGCAATTAGTGGCATTCTAATTACCACAAAGCAATGGCAAAGCCATATATGTCTGCTATTTCTGAAGAAAGGGGATCCCATAGATGTTTTTACAATCATTTGTGCCATGATTGCAAAAGTGGTATGTAAATAATTTCAGTGAGAAGTTTGGGAAAAAGTTAACAATTTTTTTTTATATGATCATATTTGGCAGTGAAAGGGTGGCATGAAATATACCAAAATGGGCCTAGATCAATACCTTGAGTTGTCTACTTAAAATATATATATATAATTTTGACAGGTAAATAAAAACAAGATAAGGCTCTATTTCTGTTTAAAGAGTGATAGCAAAAATGCTAAAAAGTCTGGTATTTTAGGGCAAGTTATTCTCTGAAAGTCCCTATAGTGAAGGGATTAAACTACTGTATGTCTTGATAAATTGACAATTACAGAAACCATATAAAGCTAGAACTGATTTGTATACAAATGCATAATTGCATTCCAGTATGGAGATGTAGGAGAGAAGAAAATATAATGTTAACTGAGTAATGTATCGTAATAGAGATAATCAGTCACTAGGTAAGGTAAAGATGTTTTAAAGTATTAATACATTTAAGGAAAATCAGAGAATTAAAAAGTATGAAAAACATGCCTATATTTAAGCAATCTACAAACCTAGAGCTTAAAGGGATGGGTATACTTGTTTGTATATTTGATACATAGGAACTTGTTGCTCTGGCTAATAGGGGGAAAAACACTGTAATAGATTTTGAAATATCCACTTATAGACAAAACAGAGACATTTTGGAGTTCAATGTCCCTTTAAGTATGAAAGATGATTTATTGGAGAGAAAGCTCTGCTTGGTTTATATACAGGGAGTGCAGAATTATTAGGCAAATGAGTATTTTGACCACATCATCCTCTTTATGCATGTTGTCTTACTCCAAGCTGTATAGGCTCGAAAGCCTACTACCAATTAAGCATATTAGGTGATGTGCATCTCTGTAATGAGAAGGGGTGTGGTCTAATGACATCAACACCCTATATCAGGTGTGCATAATTATTAGGCAACTTCCTTTCCTTTGGCAAAATGGGTCAAAAGAAGGACTTGACAGGCTCAGAAAAGTCAAAAATAGTGAGATATCTTGCAGAGGGATGCAACACTCTTAAAATTGCAAGTTTCTGAAGCGTGATCATCGAACAATCAAGCGTTTCATTCAAAATAGTCAACAGGGTCGCAAGAAGCGTGTGGAAAAACCAAGGCGCAAAATAACTGCCCATGAACTGAGAAAAGTCAAGCGTGCAGCTGCCAAGATGCCACTTGCCACCAGTTTGGCCATATTTCAGAGCTGCAACATCACTGGAGTGCCCAAAAGCACAAGGTGTGCAATACTCAGAGACATGGCCAAGGTAAGAAAGGCTGAAAGACGACCACCACTGAACAAGACACACAAGCTGAAACGTCAAGACTGGGCCAAGAAATATCTCAAGACTGATTTTTCTAAGGTTTTATGGACTGATGAAATGAGAGTGAGTCTTGATGGGCCCGTGGCTGGATTGGTAAAGGGCAGAGAGCTCCAGTCCGACTCAGACGCCAGCAAGGTGGAGGTGGAGTACTGGTTTGGGCTGGTATCATCAAAGATGAGCTTGTGGGGCCTTTTCGGGTTGAGGATGGAGTCAAGCTCAACTCCCAGTCCTACTGCCAGTTTCTGGAAGACACCTTCTTCAAGCAGTGGTACAGGAAGAAGTCTGCATCCTTCAAGAAAAACATGATTTTCATGCAGGACAATGCTCCATCACACGCGTCCAAGTACTCCACAGCGTGGCTGGCAAGAAAGGGTATAAAAGAAGAAAATCTAATGACATGGCCTCCTTGTTCACCTGATCTGAATCCCATTGAGAACCTGTGGTCCATCATCAAATGTGAGATTTACAAGGAGGGAAAACAGTACACCTCTCTGAACAGTGTCTGGGAGGCTGTGGTTGCTGCTGCACGCAATGTTGATGGTGAACAGATCAAAACACTGACAGAATCCATGGATGGCCGGCTTTTGAGTGTCCTTGCAAAGAAAGGTGGCTATATTGGTCACTGATTTGTTTTTGTTATGTTTTTGAATGTCAGAAATGTATATTTGTGAATGTTGAGATGTTATATTGGTTTCACTGGTAAAAATAAATGATTGAAATGGGTATATATTTGTTTTTTGTTAAGTTGCCTAATAATTATGCACAGTAATAGTCACCTGCACACACAGATATCCCCCTAAAATAGCTATAACTAAAAACAAACTAAAAACTACTTCCAAAACTATTCAGCTTTGATATTAATGAGTTTTTTGGGTTCATTGAGAACATGGTTGTTGTTCAATAATAAAATTAATCCTCAAAAATACAACTTGCCTAATAATTCTGCACCCCCTGTAGTGCTGAGCTCTATGCTACCTGCTTAGTTTGGAGACTTGTCAGTGCCTCTATAATCAAAAGCACCCATTACTTTTATAATAGCAGCCAAACCAGTACTATAGAAAAAAAGTAAAGAAAACACATTTTAATTTATGTTTCCTATTTGTCTGTAGCGCTAGTGGTCCTTACAATAATGAGTTTTTGAAAGGGTGGCAGCCTTCATAGTGTGTAACAAGTATTTTCCTAACAACAGTAACAAAAGCCCCTATTACTTTACACTATCAATTATGCATTGGTTTGGAATAAATGAACACGTACTAGATACTTCCTACAGCACAGCATCTGCTACAGAGACTGAACTCCTGGGATGTATCTTGCATTTCATAATGCTTTGTGAAATATATTCTAAAGGAATTTAGCACAGTTTGCAAACCAGTTTATTAGGGTGTTTTATATTACTATGTTTGCAGCTGCTACTAAGAACTTTGTTAAACAAGTAGGGGATGGGGGAAGATTGATACCTGTCCCAAGCCTAAGCGAAGCTGATAAATACCAGCCCCTCAGCATTGTAATAAGGAAGAAGAGATGTGCTCTTTCAAGAAAAACCAAGTTTATTTCAACACCTCTTACACTGAAAGATATTCTCAATGGAGACAAAGAAATTTCTGCAGGTTAGTGCTTTTATGATAGCTTGTGTACTGTGACCTAAATGTATAAAATTTAAAATCCTATTTAACTAAAAGCATTGTTTTCTTTACATGCTGTATGAATCTAAGTAATGCAGTAAGTTATAAAATGTTACATCTTTATTTATTACATGCTACTATATTTACTAAAGGGACATTTAAAATCTTAGTATACATCCGTACTGCATTGCAAAAGTTTTAAAATCATCTAATACTGTAATTTTGTTATCAAATTTTATAAAGATTTTCTGGTCTCCTTTTATGTAGCCAACAAGAAACAGATATAAATGAGCTTGCGCTCTGAGCTAACTAATAAATATGTAAAATATTGCAAGCTTAGGCAAATTTCACCATACTTAAAGGGACAGTCTAGTCAAAATTAAACTTTCATGATTCAGATAGGGCATGTCATTTTTAAACAACTTTCCAATTTACTTCTATTATCTAATTTGCTCAATTATTTAGATATCCTTTGTTGAAGAAATAGCAATGCACATGTGTGAGCCAATCACACAAGGCCTCTATGTGCAGCAACCAATCAGCAGCTACTGAGAATATCTAGATATGCTTTTCAGCAAGTGATATCAAGAGAATGAAGCAAATTAGATAATAGAAGTAAATTAGAAAGTTGTTTAAAATGACATGCTCTTTCTAAATCACAAAAGAAAAAATTTGGGTTTCATGTCCCTTTAAAAGTACAATGTACTAAGGAAACAGCAGATAATACAATAGTTAATTGTATTTAAGGTGATACAGGAACAATCTTTAAAACATTCTGTACTCTGTCTCTATCTCACCCCCAATTGTGAGGTTAATTTCTACTGATGCTTCTTTTTTTTACATAGCTTTTCTATAGCCGTCAGCACGATATTTAACATTTTTAGTATAGCTGGAGATTACAACAAGAAAAAAACTGCTATTTCTAATTACAAAAAGGAAAAGGATCAAATGATAAACAAATGAATACACTCCAGTGCACTTAATCTATAACAATATTCTAAGGCATTTGTCAGCCAAAGCAGGCAAAATAAATAATAAACATATACTATAGTGTTCTAATTTGTTTGCTTTGCTATGTGAAAATATAAGTTCTCTGCTTACTTTATTATAATATAATATTCCAATATATAAATTATAAATAGAATCGAACAAAAAATAAGGTTTTCTTATATTAAAATATGAAAACAGGTTTTATCAGATTTTTAAAGGGGGGGTTTCTCATAGATTTCTACACACTTATACAGAAGAAAAAAATACAGTCAAAACAAAAGTAAAACATGACGGCTATTTATGTCTCCATGCATGTTTTTATCACTTAACCAAAATATCAATTCATGTCCATGTGGGCAATTAATTATTTTATATACTTTTTTTGTAATATATAATTAATATTTTTTTAAATATCTAAGTGTATCATATAATTAATACATTATCAGTTTAATTGTATAATTTATATCAGGAAACAGTCCTTTTTATTAATGCTTGAACTGAGCATGAGCAAAAACTTTAAAAAGACATCCCAGCATAAAATATTTAGATTGTAGCCCAAGAGTAGTCCAAGTTTGCAATACACATGCACAAATCTGAAGCTTAGAATCTGAAGCTTAGAATGTGCAGAGATCAACAACTGGTATATGCTTCCATGCAGATCTTGTTGTTAAAAAGAAGGCTTAGCTGTCTTTTTTTAGCAGCTACGAAAGTCAAAATTAATCTTAATCTCTTGGTGTCCTTTGTAGAAAAAATAGGCCCTGGAACAGCTATGCACTGATGTGTGCTAGCTGGTGATTGGTTGCAACACACATATTTATCTTGTCATTGACTCATCAGATGTGTTCAGCTAGCTCCCAGTAGTGGATTGCTGCCCTGGTGCAGAGCTTAACTATGTTTCTTTTATTAAGATACAGTGAGTCCACGGAATCATCAATTACTGTTGGGAATATCACTCCTGGCCAGCAGGAGGAGGCAAAGAGCACCACAGCAAAGCTGTTATGTCACTTCCCTTCCCACAATCCCCAGTCATTCTCTTTGCCTTTAGTGTATGGAGGGGGTGAAGTTTTAGTGTTTGAGAAAATTGGATTTATTTCACTTCAATCAAGAGTTTATTTTGAAAACCAGAGTAGGTTTACTCTGATGTTCTCCTTTTTCAAGGTTTGGGTCTAGCTGTACTCCATGTCAGTCTCTTCAGCAGGGCATTGGTGGCTTTTGAGCAGTTAGGAACTTGTGAGGTGGGCCTCACTGCATTTTCCTTACATTTTGCTGCCCTAGTTTAGAAAGCCTGAGTAGGTTTACTCTGATCTTTTTCTTCTACAGGTCTCTGCGAGGAGTGGTGTCCTCTCATACCTAAGGAGCCGTCTACATGCCGGACGGCTAGATGCAGGTAAGTGCCTATTGTCTTCTAGGGTTAGGAGGCTGGCACTTCAGAGCCATTTAAAAGCAAGAGGGCTCTCTGTAATTTATCAATTTGGGCGTAGAATCCTTGGTTTAGGATTATCTAAGGCATTATGCAGGCACTAATACGTTGCGACAGAGAGGAAGGGGTTTACCTCTTAAACTGGCTTTTCTTTGGGCATGTTTTTATCAAAATAAGCAGGGCATATGTTTTAATTAGTTAACTCAGGTAACTAAGACTATGGTCTTCATAGTGAATCCAAGTGCTTACTATACACATGGAATCTGTTTAGGGGTGAACGGCACTAATAGCTTAGTGATTATGTTATCAGTTAGCCGCCTCAGAGTTCACCGGTTGAGTCCCTATACTGGGGTAATAGAAACGTTTTGCATTTAAATTCTTAACGATACTGGGTTAGCTATGTCGGAGCCTGTCTAGTGCAGCGCACCTTTTTCCTACAGCGGCGCCATTCTAGGGGATTGTAGTGTATTCTCCACTTTGGCAAAGCGGTAGATTATTTTCTTTTATTATGCTCACATCAATTGTTGAGGGAGCTGGAAGACATTAGACGCCCTTATTTTAGGCAGAATAAAGCGCGATGATGCACGCTTAATTTCCATGCGTTTTTTTTTTCATGTCCCCGCCTTCTTTATGTAGAGGAGGGGAGCAGTGCCATTTTAGACCTCTTGCCGAGTCTGTGGATATAACCCTGCCTCGTTCTCTGAGGAGAACTGAGCGGCGTTCATAATTTCCGTTATTCAGCTGCAACTGACTTAATGAGGATAACTATTATTATTATTTATTTCTGCATTTTTAGGCTTATGTACTCTCACTGGAGAAAACTGTGCTTAATTTGGAACAGGGGGCGGTTCCTAATTATTGTTGATGGGTTCTTAAGGTCTAAATAATAACAACAATTTTTATCCCTCATATTTAGTATCTATCTTTTTTAAAATAGAGGTATTCTCCTTGTTTGAGCCTCATGTCTCTCACAGCAAAGCTATCATTTTACAGATAGGTTGTTGCCCTCTGACCCTCATGTCTCCTAGGATAATGCTGTTCAGACGATGCCACAGTTTTTTCCTTAAACGTCCCAAGCCTCTATGGCGTCACATGCAGTGCCCTGCAGTTCCTCTTTATCTCATGGAGGAGTGTATTTGCCGACAGAAAATGCAGCTCAGGTATCCTCTGCGGCTTTATCTGTTTTGTTTTGTTTTTCCTTACCTACAGGGAAATCGCAAGAGGATATTTAAAATTCAGATAGTAAGGTTTCTGTTCCTCATTCTCCTACACAGGTTGCTCTCTCTCCAAAGTCTGGTGAGGAGGATTCGCAGGTAGATTCTGAGGGTAAAATCTCAGATTCAGACAGTATATTTCCTTTATCTAATGCTGAAGTGTCTCCTTCAGATGTATGCTGGCACACCTCGTGTACTATTAAAGGAGGTTTTGGCTACTTGGAAGACATTGATTCCCTGTCGTTGTCAACCTTTAAAAGTTTGTGAACTTTATCATTTCTATGATGTTCCTTCCTATGAGGAGGTGTTTTCTAGACGTGCCTTGGATATTTTTACAGGAATAGGAGAAGCTAGGGATAACTTTCTCCCTGTCTCCCGTCCTTTAAAGGATTTTCCTGTCGCTGACTCCATTAAAATGCATGGTGCCTTAAGTAGAAGGGAGCTTTTCTACTATGGCTCAGAGAACTTAGATCCCTATGGAGGGTAGCTGCTCCTTTATGGATCCATGGATAAGAAGCTGGAGGTTTAATTGTTCATTTAGAGCAATGCCTTGTCTTATTAGACTTGCTGTGCTAGCCAGTTGGGCTTGTGGCTGAAATCTTGGAAATCAGCTGAGAAGCTTACCTGCAGCTTATTGGTACAGCCTAGGCTTTACAGTTCTGCAGTTACAGGTTTGTTTTCAAGGATGAGACTTTGTTGGGATTTGGTCTGGCAGAATTATCCTCTGACTTTACGGATAAAGTAGACTAAAAGAAAGTTTTCCTTTTCCTATTTCTGCAGGGTCAGTCAATTCTTTGGAAAGCCATCCAAATTTAGTCCATTCTCTGATTCCTCCCAGGGGTCGATTTTCTCCTTCTGGAGGTTCTGGAACTTTTCTGGGAGTGATAGTCCCAGTTCTGTTCTGAGAACAGGATCTAGGTATTTACCTCAAGTTTCTCAGGTTCTGCCCTTCCATTCTCCTTTGCTGCAAGTGGGCCTGTTCATAACGAACATGGACCTGAAGGATGTGTATTTATTGTTCCCATGATCGGGATCTTCTCAAGTCTCTGAGTTTCGTCTTCTTTGAAAGCCTTTTAGGTCTTGGGGTATTGCAAGGGTGCTTTCTGGACAATATATGGTTCAGGTGTCATCCATCCTTCAAGCAAACTCTCTTTTGGGAGATCTTGTCCAATCTTTTTTCCCATGGATGGGAAATGAATCTGAAGCAGAGTTCCCTTGTTCCATCCACAAGGGTGATTTTTTTTTTTGGGGGGGGGACCTTAATAGATTCTCTAGGAGAAGATTCTATCAGAGGTCAGCTAATCAAGTATTTATTCCTTTTCCTCTCTCTGCTGTCTACTATCCGGCCAACAGCAAGCTCTAATGGTCCGGTTGATAGCTTAACCATCTTGCAACAGAGGGTTGAGATTTTGAGCCTAGCTGCAGTTGATTTTCCCTTCAGTTTTCAGTGACTCTATGTATGGAGGGAATTGGTCTGATGGTTTCCATGGACATCATTCCCTTTTTGCTATCTTCCATACAATGGAGATCATTCAGGGGCGGAGCTTGTGGGCGTACTGAATGGCCGCACCACACTAGAGCTCCAGAACCACAGGCATCTGAGCCCTCTCCCAGGCGGGTATATCGCGACTCTGACACAGAGTTAACAGGGAGAAAGTACCCAGGACCGACATCGGACCTCGCATCCACCTTGTCCGTGAGCTAAACGGCTTCTCATGATCCCGATGGGACTTGCGGGGTAGGCCGCATCCCAGGCACCTCTGGATTAAAGACCTTGCACCGCGAGGCAAGTCAGCCCTTCATCACAGAGCTCAGGACTCATTCGGAGCGCAATTTAAAGGCTCCTTGCTCCTCTGAAGAAATTGGACACCAGCCCAGAGCCTGCCGACATGGCAGGGCTAGCTGTATGATGCACCTTCGTTTTGGAGCGCCATTTTAGGGGTGAGACTTTGTTTCCTGTAAAACACTCCAAATACAAATACAGCCCCAAGCAACTTTAGCTCAGTGGCAGCCCTTGCAATGCTTCTGCTGAAAATGATAGCATGGATTCAGTATTAAAGAACAAAGTCCTATGGGCACAAAGCACTCCTCACCATAAATGCTTCTACATGCTGCAACTTTATAAGCATCTTGAATTCACATTGGGCTCTGGCAACCCATCTGGGACTCACTACATGCTTTCAGCATATAAAAACCTTTATATAACCACTTGATGTTCTCACTCACACATGTTTTCAACAACTCTGCCTAATCTTCTAAAGTAAGGGGTGAAATCAAAAAGTAAAAGAAAAATAGGAAGCAGTTTATTCTCACCCTGCAGTTTTCAAGTACCTTGCCTTGCCACATGCACTGTCTTTGCTTTTTGCTCAGGCCTCTAAGTAGGAAGTTCTAACATCACCACTGATACACATATTTAAACTAGAGATCTCTGCTCTGACAACTCGCTCATTGTGAAACTCTAAATGGGCCTTCTAACCTAGCTCAGAGGTTATTCTTTTTTTTTCTTTTTTCTCTTTGAAGTCCCCTCCTTATGACTTTATGACTTTTTAGATCTGGTCAAGCTCATAGAAAACCATATTTCTACCTAGCACGCCTGCCAAAGTACATAGTCCACAGACCTCATAATGGCACTGCGGAGAAACTCTAAAATGGACAAGGGCCTAATGTCTGGCAACACAGTGAACACTTTTTTTAAGAGCGCAGAGCGACAGAAGAAGGCAGAGGTTTCTCAAGGTGGTAGCGATGAGGAATCTTTGTCAGACAACCTAGACACCTCTCAGGTGCCTTCAACCTCACCTAATTTACCGGGGCAAGCTACGGACGAACCAGTAACCTTGAAGGCGATGGAAGCCCTTATAAATCAAGTAAAGTCCTGCATTAAGTCTGAATGTGCAGATTTGAAAAAAGATATAAACGAATTGGGTCGAGTGGAAGTCTTAGAAGAAGACAGAGAGGAACTAACCAAAGAAATGTCTGACATGTCCCACTCCATTGATATACAACAAGCTAAGATCACGGAACTAGAGAATAAACTAGATGATATAGAAAATAGAACGTGAAGGAACAATCTCAGAGTCCGTGGAGTGCCTGAGTCAGTAGGTAGAGAAGATATACGTGATCATCTACAAAACCTGTTTCAATCCATGGCCATCACTAACCAAAGGGTGTTTGAGGAGATACCCCTTGAAAGGGCCCACCGCGCTCTACGCCGAAAGCCCAAGGATAACCAGCCAGAGACATCATTGTGTGTTCACTAATCATCTCCGCTCATTAAAGATACCTTATAGATGGGGTTTCCCTGTGTCTTTAAAAATGGAAGACGCCACGAATGTCACAACCCTGCTAGCATACCGGACTTCTGCAGGCAGCTTGACCTCCCACTTCCAGAAGCAACGGAATCCTCGCTGCCAAAAGCTGCTTCACTGCCTGCAAAACCACAAAGAAAGTTGTGGTCTGAGATCGCTGGCAAGCAGGCCAAAAAAGACAAAGTCCTGATCCATCTAATCTGCTGGACACTACCTAATTCCTAATAAGGTGAACTGCACTCCCAGGATTTAGTGAGTATGGTAGGCAGGGTACCTGAACCCTGTAAATTGCACTAATTGTATTGAAATTGACTCTCGTATTAGGAGACTACTGATTGAATTTGCTTATTGACTCTGGGACTACTTGCTCTCTCGGTCAATATGACGAATTTGAAGTCACTGAGCACCCGTTGTTTATCTTCTGCCAACATGTTTAGCTTTTCTTTTTATGTTATAAGCTATCGAACACTGCTACTGAAGTGAATACTGAGTTGCCTCAAGCTACATTATGGTTTTACTTAAAAAATCTTAGGCCACGACTTGTCTGCGGTCTGAGCAACAATTACTGTTAGAACTTGTTCTGTACCATACTTTGCTGATGCGGAAGTTACGATTGTTTTATCATTATATTATGTTATCGGTTGTATGATTCTACACCCCCTTAGCAAAACTCCTGTGTTTAAATGTCAATTATTAATATGTAATTGTGCCGCACTTCCCCTTTTTGTTTTGTTTTATTTCCTCCTTATTTACTAATTTCTCATTTTTCCTGTCGGATTACTCTCCGCTAGGTACCTTCCCTCCCCTCTCTCTCACTCTCTCTCCCCTATTCCCTTTCCTTCCTTAAACTCTTCCCTCTAATCCTCCTATCCTCTCAAGGTTCAGTGCTTGTTTGTCCACCCGACTACGAGCCTGCTAATTTTTAGTACAGAGCATACCTCCATAGCAGTGGTGATAGCTTCCACCAAATACATTCGAAACACACCTAACACCTACTACCTCACTTAGGCACAGATGGCACACCATCCTACAGTAAGCCAATTTAAAATCGCCTCAAAAAACGTCAAAGGCTTTTTATCCCCGCAGAAACGTTCCATACTGTTCCATGATTTCTATAAAAAGCATATACATATTATAATGGTTCAAGAGACACATTTCAAAAAAACTTGTGAAGCTACTCTCTCACACTTATACTTTGATCAACACTTCCTGAACTCAGGACCGTCAAAACATAATGGAGTATGTATCTCTTTCAGGAGGGGCTCTGCCTTCGTTCTTTTGCATAAATACCAGGACCAGGAAGGCAGGATACCAATCCTGGTTGGACTATACTATGGTAGACCCCTAACTCTGGCCAACATATATGCCCCTAATCCCCCCTTCCCCTCCTTTTTCCGCACAGTAACTAACAAATTAGTAGATATCTCTAAAGGCCCAATAATTGTAGGGGGTGACTTTAATTTTCCGATTAACCCAGCACTTGACACATCCACAGGTAAATATTATATACAATATAGCCAACTTAAAGCTAATTGGCAAGCTATCAGGACGATACCCTTTTTTGACACATGGAGGATTACACACCCTACCACAAAGGACTTTACATTTTTTTAACATCCACAATGCTCCTATTCCTGCATAGATTACATTCTCTGTGACCAAAACACCTTTTCTACTCTAATTAACTCCAGACTTCACCACACCCCTTGGTCCGATCATAATATGGTCTGCTCCACTTTCTCATGGTCTTCTAGACCTCATCATCAACAACACTGGAGACTTAATGATCACATATTTTCAGACCCGCTTATAACCAGATACATAGTATAAAAAAACAACTGAATTTTCACCTTTAATGATCCCACCGCTACCTCGGCTACTAATAACTGGGAGGCTTATAAATGTTACATATGAGGAGTGATACTGAATCACACACATAAACTAAGTGAACAAAGGGCGGCACAATATTTATCCTTAGTGACAAATTTTAAAAATAGCGAAAAAGCACTAAAACAGAGTCCCCTCTCTCCACAGCTTCTTTTGCAGTCACAACAGGATAGAGAAGCTCTTAATCAATACCTAATTAAAAAAGCCCATTTACGTGCACTTACATCCAAATCTAAATTCTTTATTGAAAGCAATAAGGCTGGCCATTTACTGGCCAGGTCTCTCAAAAAGAAGAGATAAAAAAAAAATTATTTCAAAAATTTCGGGTCCCTCTGGATCCTTGCTCTCTAAAAACACAGTAATAGTCAACCAATTTGCAGATTACTACTCCTCCCTACATAACCTCCCAACTTCACACCCGACTCTAAACTTACTATGATTAATAATTATCTTTCACAAATCAAACTCCCTACTCTTATCGAGGGGAATACAGAGTCCCAGGATTCACACTTTACTCCACAAGAAATCCTCTTAGCCATTAAAAATCTCCATCAGGGTAAAGCCCCTGGCCCGGATGGGTTTACTCCCAAATTTTATCACCTGTTTAAAACCCACCTGAGCCCTCATCTCCTGACAATGTACTAGGTCGTGATTGCCACTTGTCTCAGTCTTTTTTGGAAGCCACAATAACTGTTATTCCAAAACCAGGAAAAGATGTGGAACAAGTCTCTAATTATCGCCCCATCTCTTTTATTAATGTTGATATCAAGTTGTATGCCAAATTGTTAGCTACTAGAATAAACATCATCATCCTCCCCTCACTTATTCACACTGATCAGGTGCGTTTTTTCCCTGGTCGTGAGGCCAAGGACAACACTATTCGAGTCCTACAAACTATATTCACTGCCAATGCCACTAAGACCCCTGTAATTTTACTCTCCATAGATGCGGAAAAAACTTTTCACAGGGTAGACTGGGATTTTCTCTTGGCACCCTGTTGAAATTTGGCTTCTCAGAGACGCTGATCTCTCTCGTAAAGGCTTTATATAGTTGCCCAATTGCTAGCATTAGTGCTAACAACACACTATCCCAAAAGATCCCAATTAGAAACGGCACAAGGCAGGGATGCCCCCTCTCTCCCCTACTATTCGCCCTGACTGTCGAGGTATTGGCTACCAAGGTTAGAAATAATGATCACATTGAGGGAATGTCCTTTGGGTTGTCTCAACAAAAATGCCTTCTCTATGCAGATGACATCATATTTACGACTTGATCCCCATCCACATCATTGCCAGCACTGCTCCTTGAACTAGAAGGCTATAGGGAGGTCTCAAACTTCTCGGTAAATATGGAAAAGTCTAAGTTAATGCCCTTTCATATATCGGAGGAAGAAACCAGGTTCATTAGATCTCACACCACTTTCCAGATCACAAGCAAAATACGTTGTCTAGGAATAGACATTTCCCCTACCCAGTCTGACCTGTTCGACCTGAATTACATCCCCTTTCAGAGGGAATCCCAAACCTCCCTTGAGACATGGCATAAGCAAGGCCATCTTTCTTGGACGGGACGGGTTAATGCGCTCAAAATGAACCTCCTTCCTAAATTTCTGTACTTGTTCCAGGTCCTCCCTCTGGATATCCCTTCCTCGTACTTAATACAACAGCAAAAAACTGTTTGACTCTTTTAACTGGGCTCAGAAACACGCTAGAGTGACTAAGAATACGTTATATCTTGATAGAAAGCACAGCGGTCTAGGTGCCTCGAATCTAACTGCATACTATAGGGCAGCTCATTTAGCACTCATAGTGGCGTTGAATCAATCACACTATGAGAAGCCCTTGGTACAACTAGAATCCTCCTTACTCCATCCAGATACAGACTCCCAGAAGCTCATACAAACTATTACGTTTCTGTTACTCTGAAAGCTTGGGATAAAACCCTAGCCTTAGACAAACTAATCTCAACCATACCCTCTCCCCTTACCCCTCTTCTTAATAACCCTCTTTTGCTGCATCCGCATTCCTTGCAAATCCCGATCATCGCTGACTCTCCCTCCAATGTCCCAGCACATTTGTTGCTTAACCCCTTAATGACCGGACCATTTTTCAATTTTCTTACCCTTAATGACAATGGCTATTTTTACATTTCTGCAGTGTTTGCGTTTAGCTGTAATTTTCCTCTTACTCGTTTACTGTACCCACACATATTATATACCGTTTTTCTCGTCATTAAATGGACTTTCTAAAGATACCATTATTTTCATCATATCTTATAATTTACTAAAAAAAAAATGATAAAATATGAGGAAAAAATGGAAAAAAACACACTTTTTCTAACTTTGACCCCCAAAATCTGTTACACATCTACAATCACCAAAAAACACCCATGCTAAATAGTTTATAAATTTTGTCCTGAGTTTAGAAATACCCAATGTTTACATGTTCTTTGCTTTTTTTGCAATTTATGGGGCAATAAATACAAGTAGCACTTTGCTATTTCCAAACCACTTTTTTTCAAAATTAGCGCTAGTTACTTTGGAACCCTGATATCTGTCAGGAATATCTGAATATCCCTTGACATGTATATATTTTGTTTTAGAAGACATCCCAAAGTATTCATCTAGGCCCATTTTGGTATATTTCATGCCACCATTTCACCGCCAAATGCGATAAAAAAAAAAAAGTTCACTTTTTCACAAATTTTGTCACAAACTTTAGGTTTCCCACTGAAATTATTTACAAACAGCTTCTGCAATTATGGCACAAATGGTTGTAAATTCTTCTCTGGGATCCCCTTTTTCAGAAATAACAGACTTATATGGCTTTGTGGTTGCTTTTTGGTAATTAGAAGGCCGCTAAATGCCGCTGCGCACCACACATGTTTTATGCCCAGGAGTGAAGGGGTTAATTAGGGAGCTTGTAGGGAGCTTGTAGGGTTAATTTTAGCTTTAGTGTAGTGTAGTGTAGTAGACAACCCCAAGTATTGATCTAGGCCCATTTTGGTATATTTTATGCCACCATTTCACCGCCAAATGCGAGCAAATAAAAAAAAAAACTTTACATTTTTCACAATTTTAGGTTTCTCACTGAAATTATTTACAAACAGCTTGTGCAATTATGGCAAAAATTGTTGTAAAAGCTTCTCTGGGATCCCCTTTGTTCAGAAATAGCAGATTTATATGGCTTTGGCGTTGCTTTTTGGTAATTAGAAGGCCGCTAAATGCTGCTGCGCACAACACGTGAATTATGCCCAGCAGTGAAGGGGTTAAATTAGGTAGCTTGTAGGGAGCTTGCAGGGTTAATTTTAGAGATCAGCCTCCCACCTGACACATCCCACCCCCTGATCCCTCCCAAATAGCTCTCTTCCCTCCCCACCCCACAATTGTTACCGCCATCTTAAGTACTGGCAGAAAGTCTGCCAGTACTAAATAAAAGAGTTTTTTTTTTTTTTTTTTAAATAAAAATTATAAAATATTTTAGTTGTGATGGACCCCTGCCTTAGATCCCCCCTCCAGCTCTCTAACCCTCTCCCCTACCTAATTACCGCCATCTTGGGTACTGGCAGCTGTCTGCCAGTACCCAGTTTGGCCCCACAAACCAAACTTATTTTAATTGTATTTATAACTGTTATTTGTGTTTATTTATTTCTGTAGTGTAGCAGCCCCCCCACAATACCCCCACCCCCTCCCCCTCACAGATCCTTTTAAATATAAAAAAAATAAAATAACTTTTTTTCCCCTTATTTTTTCATTGGTGTCAGTGTGGCTAATGTGCGCATGTGCAAGAGCACGCGCGCGCACGCGCGCCCACATGCACACGCACACCCGTGCGCCCGCATCGTGCACGCGCGCGCACACGCTCCCTCCTCCCACCGGTCAGAGGCACCATCGGCACCATCACTACCGGTGCAGAGAGGGCCACAGAGTGGCTCTCTCTGCATCGGAGTCTTGTAAAGGGGTATTGCAGGATGCCTCCATATCGAGGCATCACTGCAATACCCTCAGAGCTGCTGGAAGTGATTGTGATCACTTCCAGCACTCTGTTAGACAACTGACGTACCAGGTACGTCCATTGTCATTAACTGATTGTTAATGCATGACGTACCTGGTACGTCAGTTGTCATTAAGGGGTTAATAAAGGCCAGATCTGCACGCAACAAGAACTCTCCCAACTGCTCGGCCCCCCATTTCATCTCTGGTTCCCCTACCTACAACTAAGACATGCCATAATTATCAGTCCCTACACTGACAACCTTACCAGACCTCTCAACCCTTTTGAAACACTTTACACTACCCCATCTATGATGAGATCTCACATCTCCATCATATACAAATTACTTAGAGGCTCATACCCTGCCAAACAACCCTCTTATATCTAAATGGGAAAAAGAACTTAGTCTCGCCCTAACTTAAGCTCAATAGTCACATTTTTGTGGAAACCAAAAAATCATCCCTCTCATTAGTGTTCACAGAAATGAACTACAAACTACTATCTAGATGGTATCTAACTCCGCACCGACTCCATAGTATATATCCAAACTCCTCCTCTCTATGTTGGAGACAATGTGGTGAAACGGGAACCCTTTCACATATCTGGTGGTCATGCCCTTTCCTACAAACATACTGGAAGGATATCACCAAATGTATCAACGCTACATTAGGGCTCAATATCACACTCTCTCCTAGTATGATTTTACTACATGACACTCCCCCTATATCCTGCTTATACCGAAGATGGCTATTTCGGTGTATGCTTAACTGCACCAAGCGCCTAATATCTAGGTTCTGGAAGTCTACACAGACCCCTAATCTCCCCATGTGGTTGAAAGAAGTAGACCATATCTTATCTTTAGAAACAATACACTACACCTTCATAGGTAAACAAGTTTTTATTACAGACATCTTATATATTTGGGAACAAGGGAAGTCATAACCTGGGTCTGTTGTCACTATAATGCTAACTTTAAAAATGGGAAATACTGTATTGCACTCCCAAAAGCATGGAATGAAACTATCTGCATTGTTTGGCCATGTATCTGCTGATGAGGTAAACCGTGTACTCCCCTTCATGGGGGTGGTTAGCATTCATATATGTAGTCATTTGCTTTGATTTTGTGTCACCACTGTTGTTTAGGTTGAAAATTATATGTACAACTGCATTCTCTGTACTCCTGTTTGAAAAAATCTAATAAAAACAGTTGAATATAAAAAAACAATGGAGATCATTCAGATCTGTCTCAGGAGATAGATCTAGACCAATCATCAAGAGACTTTCTCCCGTGGTGGTTTTTCAGGAGTATCTGTCTCAGGGCGCGTGCTTCTGGAGATATTCCTAGGTGATGTGACCACGGACGCCAGCCTGCTGGGCTGGGAAGCAGTCTGGGACTTATTTAAGGCATGGAAGTGTCTGCCTTCCTCTTTAACATCTTGGAGTTGAAAGAGATTTGCAATGTTCTGAGGGCTTGGCCTCAGTCGTCCTTAGCTTGGTTCCAATCGGTCTAGGTCACCTCAGTGGCTTACATCAGTGGCCATGCTGTCTAAGGCACTAGATTAAACCTCCAGTCTTCTTGGAGGTGTGGGTTCGGATCCCATCATTTCAGAATCCAATTAACCTATGCGGTACATGGACATTATTTAATCCAGAGGAACTCAGAGTTCCTTAGTCATAGGAGGTGACTTGGATTGTCTGTGGGTGCAAGCTCACGATTGCTGTTTGTCATCCACTTTCCAGGGGTGGACTACTGGGAATCGGATTTCTGAACAGACAGATATTTCATCCGGGGAGTGGGACTCTCCATCCGGAGGTGTTCTCCGGGTAAACCCGAAAATGGGGGGTTTCCGGAGTAGACTTTTGAGGGCGTTTCGGCAGAACGCCAAGCTTCCAAGATACGGTTCAAGGTCTAGTGATCCGCAGACCGTTTTGATAGATGTTTTGGTGGTTTTTCCTGGCATTTCAATCTCGCATCCGTTTCCTCCCTTGGCTTTCTTCCACAAGTCTTGCTCGTCTCAAACAGGAGAGAGCATCAGTAATTCTGATAACTCCTGCATGAACTCACACGATTGGGTATGCAGACCTATTGGAGATATTGTCTCTCTCACCTTGGAGATTGCCTCTGAGGAAAGAACCTTCTAATTCAGGGTCTTTTCCTTTACCCAAATATCATTTCTCTGAAGCTGACTGCTTGGAGATTGAACGCCTAGTTCTCTCTAAGCGTGGTTTTTCTGAGTCGGTCATTGAGACCATGATTCAGGCTTGCAAGACTGTTACGGGAAAGATTTACCATAAGATTTGGCGTAAATATCTTTATTGGTGTGAATCCAAGGGCTACTCTTGGAGTAGGGTCAGGATTCTTAGAATTTTGTCCTTTCTACAGGAAGGTCTGGAGAAAGGTTTTGTCAGTCAGTTCTCTGAAGGGTCAGATTTCTGAATTATCTTTTTTTGCTGCATAAGCGTTTGGCAGACGTGCCAGATATGCAATCTTTTTGTCAGGCCTTGGTCAGTATTAGGCCTGTGTTTAAATCTGTTGCTCCTTTTGTTCTTTTTTTGCAGCAAGCTCTGTTTGAGCCATTGCATTCCATAAATATTAAGTTGTTATCTTGGAAGGTTTTGTTTCTTATTGCTATCTCTTCTGCTCGGAGAGTGTCGGAACTCTCAGCTTTGCAGTGTGATTCGCCTTATCTTATCTTTTATGCCGATGAGGCGGTTCTACGTACTAAGTTAGGTTCCTTCCTAAAGTGGTTTCAGACAGAAATTTTAATTAGGAAATTGTTGTTCCTTCTCTTTGTCATAGTTCTTCTTTTCTGAAGAACGTTTGTTGTACATGCTTTGAAATTTTATTTTTAGGCGACTGAGGATTTTTGCCAGTCTTCTGCCCTGTTTGTTTGTTTCTCTGGGAAACTTAAGGGTCAGAAAGCTACTGCTACTTCTCTTTCTCTCTGGTTGAGAAGTATAATTGGTTTTGCTTATGAGACTGCTGGGCAGCAGTCTCCTGAGAGAATTACAGCTCATTCCACTAGGGCTGTCTCTTCTTCTTGGGTTTTCAAAAATGAAGCTTCTGTGGAACAGATTTGCAAGGCTGCAACTTGGTCTTCTCTGCATACCCTGTCCAAATTTTTACAAATTGAATTATTTTGCCTCGACTGAGGTTCTTTTGGGAGAAAGGTTCTTCAAGCAGTGGTGCCTTCTGTTTAAGTTACCTGTCTTGTCCCTCCCTAATTATTGGTGTCCTCTAGCTTGGTTATTGGTTCCTAACAGTTATTGATGATTCCGTGGACTCACTGTATCTTAGAAAATTAAACAAAATGTATGCTTACCTGATAAATTTCTTTCTTTCTAGATACGGCCCACCCTTTGTTTTAAGACAGTGATGTGACGAGACCAATCTCGCCACTGTGCATTGGAGGAGCCTGGTTGCCCGCCTGCTGCCTTTAGACTATGGTCCAATGTTGAAACTGTCAACCTCCCTACGGATTATGGATTCGGGCATTATGTTTAAGTCACCCTGTGCCCATTATAAGTACAGGGTGTGAATCCAACAGTACTAAAAGGGGTTAACTCTCTCCTTGTTCAGTTTTGAGAAACTGTATTTTCTGAGACAGGTTTCCTGCCATCAGCTATTGTTTACTGTAATTAGGTTTAGGTGATATGCTTTCACCTTGTTTAATCACCTCCAGAGTCCAGACTGCTAGGTGCCAGGAAGGAATCCATTGTTTTCTTGTGTTTGATTGTTTATTTGTTTACGTAATGTAATTTTTATGTATGTGTGATGTATACTTTTATAGTTATGAATAATGTGGAAAAACTGTATTTCTCTGCCTGTGATAATTACATTAACCCATTGTGTAAGGTAATTGTATCACAGGGGAGGATTTTGTGTGGGAGTGTCTGAGTGTATTGTATGTGTTTATTGGTTGTTTTACAAAACCCTGTGGGTGGTACTAATGTGTAAGAATGTGTATATAAGAACAATAAACCCACAGCTCTGGCTGTTCAGCTGCTAGCAGCTATTCGTGAGTTTCCAGTTCAGGAGTTTGGAGTGCTACTTTGTACCCTGTTCGGGTGTTCTGCGGTAGCTGCCTGTGTCTCTGGAAGGGAAGATCTACTAAACGGCGGTTTAACCCATTTTATTTAGTGATATTCCCAACAGTAATTGATTCCGTGGACTCACCGTCTACTGTGAGGGCTGTGGCGAGGTGCAGGTTTTTTTTTTTTTTGACTGATTATAACGTTTTTTGTCTAACGTTTTTATGCATAAATGTTAAGTTATCCTTTTCTTGTGGTGCAATCTTAGCTGGCAAGTTAGGCTACATATATAATAAAATTGAGATAATTTTATAATTTTGAAGCAGTTTTGGAAAAATTGTATGCTTTTTTTCTCTTAAAGGCGCAGTACCGTTTTTTGATTGTTATTTTTTCACTAAATAAAGTGTTTTCAAGCCTATTTGTGGTCATTACTAGCCTGTTTAACATGTCTGACATTGAGGAAAGCCAATGTTCCATGTGTTTAGAAGCCATTGTGGAACCCCCACTTCAAATGTATTTTCATGTACTGAAAGGGCCTTACATTGCAAAGAACATATTTTAGCTGATAAAAGTATGTCTCAGGATGATTCTCAGTCAGAAGAGAATCAGGTTATGCCATCTACTTCTCCCCAAGTGTCACAACCTTTAACGCCCCCCCAAGCGACGCCAAGTACTTCTAGTGCGTCTAATTCTTTCACCCTGCAAGATATGGCTGCAGTTATGTCTACTACCCTTACAGAGGTATTATCTAAACTGCCAGGTTTACAGAGTAAGCGCAGCAGGTCAGGTATTAGAGTAAATGCTGAGCCCTCTGATGCTTTATTGGCCATCTCCGATGTACCCTCACAGTGTTCTGATTTGGGGGTGGGGGAATTGCTGTCTGAGGGAGAGCTTTCTGATTCAGGAAAGATGTTTCCTCAAACAGACTCAGATGTGACGGCCTTTAAGTTTAAGCTGGAACACCTCCGCTTGTTACTCAGGGAGGTTTTAGCGACTCTGGATGATTGTGACCCTATTGTCATACCACCAGAGAAACTGTGTAAAATGGATAAATATCTAGAGGTCCCAACTTACACTAATGTTTTTCCAGTCCCTAGAAGAATTTCGGACATTGTTACTAAGGAATGGGATAGACCAGGCATTCCGTTCTCTCCCCCTCCTACTTTTAAGAAAATGTTTCCCATATCTGACACCATTCGGGATTCGTGGCAGACGGTCCCTAAGGTGGAGGGAGCTATTTCTACTATGGCTAAGCGTACAACTATACCTATTGAGGACACTTGTGCTTTCAAAGATCCTATGGATAAAAAATTAGAGGGACTTCTAAAGAAATTGTTTATTCATCAGGGTTTTCTTCTACAACCTATAGCGTGCATTGTTCCAGTAACTACTGCAGCTGCTTTTCGGTTTGAGGCTCTAGAGGAGTCTCTTAAGGTTGAGACCCCATTAGATGATATTTTGGATAGAATTAAGGCTCTCAAGCTAGCTAATTCTTTTATTACAGATGCTGCTTTCCAAATGGCTAAATTAGCAGCAAAGAATGCAGGCTTTGCCATTTTAGCGCGTAGAGCGTTATGGCTTAAGTCGTGGTCTGCTGATGTGTCATCTAAATCCAAGCTTTTAGCTATTCCCTTAAAGGGTAAGACCCTATTCAGGCCTGAACTAAAAGGAGATAATTTCTGACATTACTGGAGGTAAAGGTCATGCCCTTCCTCAGGACAAGACGGTTAAAATGAGGACCAAACAGAATAATTTTCGTTCCTTTCGAAACTTTAAAGGAGGTCCCTCTACTTCCTCATCCGCCTCCAAGCAGGAGGGGAACTTTGCTCAATCCAAGTCCGTCTAGAGACCTAACCAGACCTGGAATAAAGGTAAACGGGCCAAGAAGCCCGCTGCTGCTACCAAGACAGCATGAAGGGGCAGCCCTCGATCCGGGACCGGATCTAGTAGGGGGCAGACTTTCTCTCTTCGCTCAGGCTTGGGCAAGAGACGTTCAGGATCCCTGGACATTAGAAATTGTGACCCAGGGGTATCTTCTAGATTTCAAGGATTCTCTCCCAAGGGGGAGATTTCATCTTTCACGTTTGTCTGTAGACCAGACAAAAAGAGAGGCATTCTTACGCTGTGTAGAAGACCTATATACTATGGGTGTAATCTGCCCAGTTCCAAAATTAGAACAAGGGCAGGGTTTTACTCCAATCTGTTCGTGGTTCCCAAAAAAGAGGGAACCTTCAGACCGATTTTAGATCTCAAAGTCTAAACACATTTCTCAGAGTCCCATCGTTCAAGATGGAGACCATTCGAACAATTTTACCAATGATCCAGGATGGTCAATATATGACCACCGTGGATTTGAAGGATGCGTATCTTCACATTCCTATCCACAAATATCTCACCAGTTCCTCAGGTTCGCCTTCCTGGACAAACACCAGTTTGTGGCCCTTCCTTTCGGGTTGGCCACAGCTCCCAGAATTTTCACAAAGGTGTTAGGGTCCCTTCTGGCGGTTCTAAGGCCGCGGGGCATAGCAGTGGCGCCCTATCTGGACGATATCTTGATTCAGGCGTCAACTTACCATCTAGCCAAATCCCACACGGACATCATGTTGGCTTTTCTAAGAACTCACGGGTGGAAGGTGAACATAAAAAAGAGTTCACTTGTTCCTCTGACACAAGTTTCATTCCTAGGAACTCTGATAGACTCGGTAGACATTAAGATTTTTCTGACGGAGGTCAAAAAATCAAAGATCTTAACTACTTGCTGAGCACTTCATTCCATTCCTCTGCCATCAGTGGCTCAGTGTGTGGAGGTAATTGTATTAATGGTAGCGGCAATGGACATAGTTCCGTTTGCTCGCTTACATCTCAGACCACTGCAGCTGTGCATGCTCAGACAGTGGAATGGGGATTATGCCGATTTATCTCTGCGGATAAATCTGGATCTAGAGACCAGAGACTCTCTTCATTGGTGGTTGTCACAGGATCATCTGTCCCAGGGAATGTGCTTCCGCAGGCCAGCATTGGTCATAGTGACGACGGACGCCAGCCTCTTGGGCTGGGGTGCAGTCTGGAATTCCCTGAAGGCTCAGGGTGTGTGGACTCAGGAGGAGTCCCTACTACCAATAAATATTCTGGAACTGAGAGTGATATTCAACGCGCTTCATGCGTGGCCTCAGCTGGCTTCGGCCAAATTCATAAGATTCCAGTCAGACAATATCACGACTGTAGCATATATCAACCATAAAGGGGGAACAAAGAGTTCTCTAGCGATGATAGAGGTTTCCAAAATAATTCGATGGGCAGAGACTCACTCTTGTCATCTATCAGCAATATACAGTGGCGTCACTAGGGTTGGTGTCACCCGGTGCGGTAAGCCATGGTGTCACCCCCCCCCCAGAAAGCAGACACACACAAAAACACAGGCAAACACACATACAAACACTCAGACACACTTAAAAACATACTCAGATGCACACACAAACACTCGGAAACACACTCAGACACACACACAAAAACACACACACAAAAACACTGAGACACACAAAAACTCAGACACACACATACAAAATATGTAAACTGCACTGCATTAATTATGAAGCTCATGCCTAGAGCTACTCCCTGGCTCAGCAGAACATCAAATGAAAGATAAACAGAGCACTCTAAAATAAATCACTGAAGAAAAGGTTTAGGAGCACAAACTATGAAAATTCTGCTCTCTGACTCTGTTCCAAGTCTGTCAGTGCACAGCCCTGGGCCGCATGTCACTGAGCAGTGAGCACAGATAGGCAGGCAGGTTTAGGCTAGCAGCGCAACTTTGCAAGCCCCACGGCACACCCACAACATTCATAGTGAAATTGGGCAGGGGAGGAGCAAAGTACAAACAAGCAAAAGCAGCCGGGAAAACTATTTGTTAAAATTGCAGCACTGGCTCAAGGGGCAAAAAAATTGTGTGTCTACAACTTCCCCAGTCCCACTAATGTTCACAAATGCCAGCCTCTAATAAAATAATCTATGCATCTCAACATTGTATTTCTTTGAATTTCAATAAAATTAAAAAAAAAAAAAAAAAAAAACTTTTTTTTTTTTTTTGGTGTCACCCCCTGGAGGGTGTCACCCGGCCCGCCCCCCCCCCCCCTAGTGACGCCACTGGCAATATATATCCCAAGAGTGGAGAACTGGGAAGTGGATTTTATAAGTCGTCAGACTTTTCATCCGGGGGAGTGGGAGCTCCATCCGGAGGTGTTTGCAAAATTGATTCATCAATGGGGCACACCGGAATTGGATCTGATGGCATCTCGTCAGAATGCCAAACTTCCTTGTTACGGGTCCAGATCAAGGGATCCTCAAGCAGTACTGATAGATGCTCTAGCAGTACCTTGGTCATTCAACCTGGCTTATGTGTTTCCGCTTTTTCCTCTCCTTCCTCGTCTGATTGCCAGAATCAAACAGGAGAGGGCTTCGGTAATCTTGATAGCGCCTGCGTGGCCACGCAGGACTTGGTATGCAGACCTGGTGGAGATGTCATCTCTGCCACCGTGGAAACTGCCACTGAGACAGGACCTTCTCATTCAGGGTCCGTTCCATCCAAATCTAATTTCTCTGCAACTGACTGCCTGGAGAGTGAACGCTTGATTTTATCTAAGCGGGGATTCTTTGAGTTGGTCATTGATACCTTGATTCAGGCTCGAAAGCCTGTCACTAGGAAAATTTACCATAAGATATGGCGTAAATATCTTTATTGGTGTGAATCCAAAGGCTACTCATGGAGTAAGATTAGGATTCCTAGGATTTTGTCCTTTCTCCAAGAAGGATTGGAGAAGGGGTTTTCTGCTAGTTCCTTAAAGGGACAGATTTCTGTCAATCTTACTACACAAGCGTCTGGCAGATGTCCCAGACGTTCAGTCATTTTGTCAGGCTTTGGTTAGAATTAAGCCTGTGTTTAAACCTGTTACTCCGCCATGGAGTTTGAATTTAGTTCTTAATGTTCTTCAAGGGGTTCCGTTTGAACCTATGTATTCCATAGATATTAAACTTCTATCTTGTAAAGTTCTGTTTTTAGTTGCTATCTCTTCTGCTCAAAGAGTTTCTGAACTTTCTGCGTTGCAATGCGACTCGCCTTATCTTATATTCCATTCTGATAAGGTGGTTTTGCGTACTAAACCTGGATTCCTTCCTAAGGTTGTTTCAAATAACAATATTAATCAGGAAATTGTTGTTCCTTCTCGGTGTCCTAATCCTTCTTCTAAGAAGGAGCGTCTGTTACATAACTTGGACGTGGTTCGTGCCTTGAAGTATTACTTGCAAGCGACCAAGGATTTCCGTCAAACATCTTCTCTATTTGTTGTCTATTCTGGAAAACGTAGAGGTCAAAAAGCTACGGCTACCTCTCTTTCTTTTTGGCTGAAAAGCATCATCCGTTTGGCATACGAGACTGCTGGACAGCAGTCTCCTGAAAAAATTACAGCTCATTCTACTAGAGCGGTGGCTTCCACATGGGCTTTTAAAGACGATGCTTCTGTTGAACAGATTTGTAAGGTTGCGACTTGGTCTTCCCTTCATACCTTTTCAAAATTTTACAAATTTGATACTTTTGCTTCTTCGGAGGCTATTTTTGGGAGAAAAGTTCTTCAAGCAGTGGTGCCTTCTGTTTAGGTATCTGTCTTGTCCCTCCCGTTCATCCGTGTCCTGTAGCTTTGGTATTGTATCCCACAAGTAAAGGATGAATCCGTGGACTCGTCGTATCTTGTAGAAGAAAAGGAAATTTATGCTTACCTGATAAATTGATTTCTTCTAAGATACGACGAGTCCATGGCCCGCCCTGTCAATTTAAGACAGATTATATTTTTTTGTTTAAAACTTCAGTCACCTCTGCACCTTTTAGTTTCTCCTTTTTCTTCCTATACCTTCGGTCGAATGACTGGGGGGTGGAGTCAAGGGAGGAGCTATATAGACAGCACTGCTGTGGTGCTCTTTGCCACTTCCTGTTAGCAGGAGGATAATATCCCACAAGTAAAGGATGAATCCGTGGACTCGTCGTATCTTAGAAGAAATCAATTTATCAGGTAAGCATAAATTTCCTTTTTTTACGTTTAGTGTCAATAAGTGAAATAGTAAATGTTTTGCTTCACGTGTATGAATAAAGTGTGATACATGGGACCCCGTTTATCAAGCTCCGAACGGAGCTTGTGGGCCCGTGTTTCTGCCGAGTCTTTAGACTCGCCAGAAACCGCAGTTATGAAGCAGCGGTCTAAAGACCGCTGCTCCATAACCCTGTCCGTCTGCTCTGAGCAGGCGGACAGGAATCGCCGGAATTCAACCCGATCGAGTAGGATCGGGTTGATTGACACCGACCTGCTGGCGGCCGCGAGTCTGCAGGGCACGGCGTTGCACCAGCAGCTCTTGTAAGCTGCTGGTGCAACACTGATTACCTGGTAACCATTATGTTGTATTTCCACACATGTTAATTATTTACCTTCTTTCATAAAATCATTCAGTATCATATTCAGTGGGGTGGCCAGAAGGGCATTAGCTTTCCCAGCATAATGGATGGCCCTTCCATGCGCGACCCCAACTGTGATTGGCCTTTGTTTTCCCACACCACTCTTCCCAGGCTCCCCAGCTCTGCACCAACCTCATCCATGGAATTTCCTGTCCCCACCCAGACTGCCCTTACTCCGTTGTGGAACATCAGTCCCCACCCGCTTCCATCACGGCCCCATTCACAACAACCATGGGCCTCTTATGAAACTTTCTGGTGATGCCACTAGTCATATTTTATTTTTATGACTGGTTACCAGTTACCAATTGGAGATTCAAGATTGTCTAATAGAGACAGTAGGGATGACATCATTTAGGATAGGTTTTAATATCTGTTCACCATTGTATGCCAACATTAAGGGTTAAAATGTTATTGTGGGCGACCCAATTTTTTAATTCAGCCTACATTGTGTCCCAACTTGTTTTACTCCTAATATAGTTTCATCAATTACTACCCACTGTTTATTTTTGTTTGTTTTCCTGTTTGCCACTTGTAGATTCCTTGTAAGATGATTGCTTGTCTGTAATTCCATAGGTTTGGAACCCCAAGATCCCTGATGTCTCTGTTTACAGTAATTAATTTTTTTGTTTATTCTGTGGTATCTTCTGCCACAGATATAACTATTTAAAAATATCATACTTCTTTCTGCTTTTTAACCCCTATAGCCAATATGACGTAAATCTACGTCATGGGGTACGAAGCCCATTGTACCACATAACGTAAATCTATGTCAATATGTGAAAAGTGTCTATGGGGCCAATTCATCAAGCTCCGAATGGAGCTTGATGCAGCTGTTTCCGCGCGCCGGAAACCGGAGTTAAGAAGCAGCGGTCTTAAAGGGACACTAAACCTAAATTATTTTTTTTCCTGATTCAGATAGAATATGCAATTTTAAGCAACCTTCTAATTAACTCCTATTATCAAAATTTCCTTATTCTCTTGGTATGTTTATTTGAAAAGCAAGAATGTAAGTTTATATGCTGGCCCATTTTTGGTGAACAACCTGGGTGGTCCTTGCTGATTGGACAGCACCAATAAACAAGTGCTGTCCATGGGTCTGAACCAAAAATTTGCTGTCACCTTAGCTTAGATGCCTTCTTTTTCAAATAAAGATAGCAAAAGAACAAAGACAAATTGATAATAGAAGTAAATTTGAAAGTTGCTAAAAATTGCATGCTCTATCTGAATCATGAAAGAAAAAATTTGGGTTCAGTATCCCTTTAAGACCGTTGCTTCTTAACTCGTACTCCACCTCTGAGGCGGCGGACAGCAATTGGCCGCAAATCTGCAGCGGGCGACATTGCACAAGCAGTTCACCAGAACTGCTTGTGCAATGATAAATGCTGACAGCGTATGCTACAGCGGATCATGTCCGTCCGCACTTTCATAAATCAGCCCCAATGAGTGAAATAGTAAATGTTTTGCTTCACTTGTATGAATATAGTGTGATACTTGGACTTGTGTGATGCTGAGCTAGTGTTATGCTGAGCCAGTTTGTAAACACCTGGTAACCATTATGTTGTATTTCCACCCATGTTAATTATTTACCTTCTTTGATAAAATCATTCAGTATCCTATTCAGTGGGGTGGACAGAAGGGCAGTAGCCTCCCCAGCATAATAGATTCCCCTTCCATGCCTTCGTTTTCCCACACAACTCTTCCCAGGCTCCCGAGCTCTGCGCCAACCTCACCCATGGCATTCCCTGTCCCCACCCACAGACTGCCCTTACTCTGTTGTGAAGCATAATGCCCCACCCCTTCCATCACGGCCTCATCCACAACAACAGTAGTCCTCTTATGAAACTTTTTCTGGAGATGCCACTAGTCATATCATCAGTTATTTCATTTTTATGACTGGTTACCAGTTACCAATTGAAAATTCAAGATTGTCTACTAGAGACAGTAGGGATGACAGAATTTAGGATAGGTTTCAATATCTGTTAACCATTGTATGCCTTAATATTAAGGGTTAAAACGTTTTTGTGGGACTCTTCAGTGACCTTAATTACAGCTTACCCGGTACACCTGACCTGGGATTACTGCACCTACAATTTCCAAAATTGCCCCTGGCAAGGAAAATATTCCTCATATATTACCTCACAGCGGCCAAGTTGACAATAGCTAGGGAATGGAAACAAACGTTACCCCCCTCGCTCCAAAATGTAGATTCATTAAGAAAATGGAGGCTTATGTTTTTGGTCTTCAAGATAAGATGGATCTTTACTGTGACATACGGGAACAATGGTCAGAACTCTTTTCTGATTAGGTAAGAGACATGTGCCCCCCCCCCCCTTTTTTTTCTTCTCTATATTCCTCTTCCCATATTTTCCTCCTTCCCCGCTCTTTCCTTTTACTCTACTTCCACCTTACCCTAGTGGACAGAGTACCTTACTATAAAACTGGTATATCTCACTTATACTAATTGTCAACCATAATAGGGCTGGCAAACATTTGATCCGCCACCAAAATCCCATCCCACCCTCTCAGTCATAGAAGATTACACTTCAATATTTTTATCTTCAATCCCACTCTAGTAGGCAAGATAATTACATTGGGTGTTTTCAATGTTTTCCTTCACATTGAAAAAAAATAAGGTATCAAAGGAGCAAGATTGTGCAGTTTCACAAGGATGATGTCCAAATAGTTAAGTTCTTACGTATGCACTGTTATAGATATCATGATGCTTATTATGTTATATTGCTCTCACTTGAACTATGTTCTATGTAATGTAACAGTAATTTGTATGCTCAATACCTTAATAAAAAGAAGCAGAAAAACATGATGCCATGATGTTAAACCAATAAAGGAAGAATTTTTGCATTTACAAGGTGCTGCTGTTTTTCTGCTTCTTTGGATTCTACAAGGGACTAGTGCAGGGTCCCTACAGCGTGCACCTATTTACTTGGGTACTAGTGCTGGGCCTTTTACACTGTATACCAATACCTTAATAAAAAAACTTTTTGATTAAAAAAAAAGTTATTTTGTTTTCAATCAGCATTGTGTCCCAACTTGTTTTACTCCTAATATAGTTTCATCAATTCATACCCACTGTTTTTTTGTTTGTATTCCTGTTTTCCACTTGTAGATTCCTTGTAAGATGATTGCTTGTCTGTAATTCCATAGGTTTGGAACACCAAGATCCCTGATGTCTCTGTTTACATTAATTAATTTTTTTATTCTACTGTTTATTCTGGGGTATCTTCTGCCACAGATATAACTATTTAAACATGCCATACTTCTTTCAGATATTTAACCCTTTAAGCTAATATGACTTAGGTCTACCTCATGGAGTACGAAACCCATCGTACCGCATAACGTAAATCTACGTCGCAGCTTCATGAAGATCCAGCAGACTTGGCTGACAAGTTCCTGAGCTTCAGGCATCTGTCTTTATATAGTAACAGAGCATGATTGGTGCTCCATTACCATATAAAGGCAGATGCTAGAGCGTAACAGACAGTGACACAGTGTGTCACTGTCTGTAAGAATCATATGCAGGTGCCGTGGGAGGGAAAGTGGCAGAGGTGGGTGGGTGACCCAGTGGTGGAGGGAAGGGGAGGGAGTGGGAGGGGCCCTACACTGGGGAAAAAAATTAAAGGGAGGGATGGGGCTCTTCACTACAGAAAAGGGTGGAATGGGGGGTGCCTTATGTGTTCATTGCCGGGATGGGGAAGGTGGGGGGAACCACAGATTGTTTTTTTAAAATATATATAAATTAGGTGCTGGCAACTGGGAGGAGGGAGGGTTAGAGAACCGTTTGAGAGGGGGGATCAGGGAGGTGGGAGCCCTAAACTGCTTACTGGCATACTGTCTGCCAGTAACGACGATAATGGGAATGAGTGTGGGTGGGGTGGAAAAGAGCTGTCAGGGGGTGAGAAGTGTCAAGTGGGAGGGTAATCTCTACACTGCATCTAAAATTAACTTTACAAGCTACCTGATTAACCCCTTCACTGGCAGGAATAATAGAAGTGTGGTGTACAGCTGCAATTAGCTGTCTTCTAATTACCAAAATTCAATGGCAAAGCCATGCATATCTGCTATTTGTGAACAAGGGGTATCCCAGAGAAGCGTTTACAATAATTTGTGAAATTGTAGTGCAGGAGATTACCAATGCAGAGAGACACAGTCTGTGTCCCTCTCTGCATCGGGTTGCAGTGGTGCCATACATTGCTAGTGTGAGAAGATCAGGATGGAGCGGGGTGGGCGATCCATCGGTTAGGGGGGCGGGAGCAGGCAGAACTGCTACAATGCAGAAAAGGGTTTAATGGTGGGAGGGATCCACTACACTACAAATGTTATTGGAGGGGGTCCCTACTAAGCAATCAGTTTCAGTGAGAACCCCAAAGTTTGTGAAAAAGTTAACATATTTTTTTTATATGATTGCTTTATGCAAAAAGCGGTGGCATGAAATATACCAAAATGGGCCTAGATCAATACCTTGGGTTGTCTACTAAAAAATATATATAGTTTTCATAGGTGAATAAAAGAAAACAAGTCTCTATATCTGTTTAAATTGAATGATAACAAAACATGCTAAAAATGCTCTAGTCTTTTGTGCTAGTTTTTCTCTGAAATTTCTGGTTCTTAAGGGGTTAAGGAGGATATTATCCAACTAAATAATCTGATGAATACACATGAACCATGAAATTAGCAGTTTCATAAAAACCCATGAGGAAAAAGAGATACCAAATAGGAAGATAATTGACAAAACGTGTTTTCCCACACATAACCCCCCCAAAAAACATACAAAAGTTCTGTGAGGTAGGGCAGCTGAAACCGTGAGATAGGCATTCTTGAAATAAAGTGTTTTTTCCTAGAGGCAATCCCAAAGAGGGTGAATTCCTTACATATTGACGTGTTTGTAAACTATGAAGGTATTCAGATCTTAAGGATTGATTACTGGTGTAAAGAATCCATTCTTCTTTTTCACAAGAAAAATATTGCTTATGAAACTGTTGAGAATCCGAGGCTAACTCTGCCTTTCACCCTCTGAAGAGACCATGTATCTCAAGAAGTCTGGGTCCAATTTTGCTGAAATTAGGTGAGAATACCACCCAAAATCCCTGGGAAAGACATTGTAAAGAAATTATGGTTAAGGATGTCTAACCAAAAAACCTAACCGCCCACACAAATTTTAACAAAAAAACCTACCTGCCAAAAACAAAGTATTAACAAAAACAAACGCCCGCACGAAATATTAACAAAAAAATCCTATCTGCCGAAAAGAATTATTAACAAAAAAAAAAAACTAACCGCCTGCACAACGTATTAACAAAAAAAGCCTAACCGCCCGCACAAAGTATTAACAAAAAAACCTAACCCCCTGCACGGAGTATTAACAAAAAAACACCTAACCGCCTGCACAAAGTATTAACATTAAAAAAAAGACAACCCTCCGCACAAAGTGTTAACAAAAAAAATCCTAACCGCCCGTACAAAGTGTTAACAAAAAACCTAACCGCCCACATGAAGTATTAACAAAAAAAAAATAACCGCCCGCAAATAGTATTAACAAATAAAAACAACTGCCTGCACAAAGTATTAACAAAAATAAACTAACCGCCCGCACAAAGTATTAACTAACCGCTCGCAAGAAATATTAACAGACCCCTAACACAAAATGTACCTCTAAACCACCAACCCCCACATCACAAAATAATAAAGTAATTAACCCCTAATCCGCCAATTAAAATAACCCTTAAACCCCAAAACCCCCACAACACAAACTATCTACTTACACTATTAACCCTTAAACCACAAAAACCTCCACAACGCCAACTACCTAATTACAATATTAACCCCTAAACCGCCAACCCCCCACAACGCAAACAATCTATCTAATCACTAAGCCCCCTATCCTAAAATCCCATAAATTAACCCTAATTATATAAAATTTAAAAATCTAACATTACAAAAAAAAAAACACTAAAATTAAAAAAAAAAAATTCTAAAATAACGTAATTATCCAAAATAAATTATTTTAAACCTAAATTAATACCCCTATAGGAAAGCCCCCCAAAAATAAAAACACCCCCTAATCTAACACTAAACTACCAATAGCCCTTTAAAGGGCTTTTTGTAGAGCATTGCCCTAAGTTAAACAGCTCTTTCACCTAAGAAAATTACAAAGTAGCCCCTAACAGTTAAACCTCCCACCCAACCAATTCCCCAAAATAAAAAGACCTAAGTCTAAAAAAAAAATAAGCTACCCATTGCCCCTAAAGGGGCATTTGTATGGGCATTACCCTTAAAAGGGCAATCGGCTCTTTTGCTGCCCATTCAAATAAAAAAACCCTAATCTAAAAAACCCCCACTAAGACTAAACTACCAATAGCCCTTGAAAGGGCCTTTTGTAGGGTATTGCCCTAAAAGCAATCACCTCTTTTACCTAAATAAAGTACCAATTACCCCCTAAAACTACCCCCCACCCACACAACCCCTTAAAATAAAAAACCTAAGTCTAAAAAAACCTAAGCTACCCATTGCCCCTAAAGGGGCATTTGCATGGGCATTGCCCTTAAAAGAGCAATCTAACTAATCTAACAAAAAATCAACCCCAAAAAAAACAAAACACTGAAGTCTAACCCCGAAATAAGTACTCACAGTTCCTGAAGACCGGCGGTGAAGGTCTTTTTCCAGGCAGCGACATCTTCATCCAGTGCAGGGACATCTTCTATAGCTTAGGTTTTTTAGACTTAGTTTTTTTTATGTTGAGGGGTTGTGTGGGTGTGGGGGGGGGGGGTACTTTTTTAAGGTAAAAGAACTGTTTAACTTAGGGCAAAGCCCTACAGAAGGACCTTTTAAGGGCTATTGTTAGATTAGGGGGTGTTTTTATTTTGGGGGGGTGTTATTTTTATAGGGGTATTAGATTAGGTTTAATTATTTTTATTTTTGATAATTTCGTTTATTATTTTCAGTAATTTTAAATATACTGCCCTCTGGGGCTCTAGTATATATATGTGTATTGGAGCCCTTTGCAGTTAAGTAGATAATAAAACATATTTATGCGATATTCATATTTAATAAAGAATATGTTCTATGTATTTATAAATAGATATTTCTATATATATCTGTATAAATCTATACTTATGGGGGCGTGTCCAGGCAGCAACCCAACATGGTCGCAAAATTGGTAGCTCTGGGAGATGGCTGAAGTATCCGCCGAATATCCTCAGCAGGCAGCGACATCCATACCGGAGAAACAGTGATCTGGAGTGACCTTAGAATATTGATCCGGATCTTTAACATCTTTAGGAGGCGGCCTAAAGTCAAGATTTTGACCCCCCCGGTTATCCGGGTCAGACAGTTACCTTGGAACTGCTTAAACCACTTTTGATATTCTTATTGTGACAGATCTACTACCACTCTACTTTAGGAATGGAAGTAACCTATATGGCTATGCAGAAACTTTTGCAAGAACAGGAGATTAAGATGGCTGCCAGATTCAATCGTCTCCAAGCTGTAATTGATTATATGACTGTGTTAACAATTGCACCTGAAGCTTCTCTACATGGGGAAATTAATACTGAGGAGCTGTGGCAGCATAACTCAGTAAGTGTCGAGCGGTCCCTTGTGTTGGAGGTCTCTGTTCCTCCGGTACTGGGCCATACCATATTTTCAAAGCCCCGGAACCTGTCTAAGGGACTACTCGAGCATTTTGTCGAGCTGGATCAGTGTGGGACTCTGGCAGTTTTTCGTGGCCCGAGCACCACTGGGTCTAGTGCTTTCCCCGCCCGCGATGGTTTAAAGGTGAGGATAGTGTTGGATGGCATGGACACTTGGAACCTAATGGATATTGCAGGACTGTTCGATCCATTCGGTGTGGCCTGTTGTGGGCTGACGTTGTTTCTCCCCTTTTTGGCCTGCAGCTGAACTCTCACCATAAATCTGGTATAGATTAGAAGGGACTCATTGATGTGACTTATCTTGGAGCGCTGTAACTTTATGATTTAATGATGGCTTCACAGCCTGAAATATTTGCTCTTTGAATAAGGGACTCATGGAAGTGATATACTGGAGCGCTGCAACCTGAAATGTTCACTTTCTGAAATTTAGTGGTGGTGGTTTATTTTTTTCTAAGCAGGGTGATGCGATTGCGTTGTGTAAGTGTCAATGAGGTTGCCCTGTGACACTTTCAATTATTTTCTGAGTGCTGGTAGTTTATAATAGAGTTGTAGGGTTATAGCTTGTGATTTGTTTTCATTCAGAACACACTGTTATGATGTCGGAAAACTACAATGTGCGAGTACTGGTACATATGTTAGGTTATAACTTTTGTATGTTTTTGTTTGTCTACCCTTTTGTATGCATAACGCCATTCTTGACTAAGATTGGCTTCACGAGATTTAATGTTCCCACCCAGCTAATCTATACTCTCTCCCTTATTGTTTACTCATTTGGGGTTGTGTCTGGTGTCCGCGGCCGGGATGGCAGAATACTTCACACATCTATAATGTTTGAGCAATAGAGGGAGTCTATCTAGTTAACTAATCTAGTCAGTTTGGGCTCAGGTGTGTTTCCCAGGTTGACACTTGAGTATGCTAGTTATTGTTGTGCTTCTCGAAGCAGCCATGGACAAAGAGAGGTACATATTTCATTTATTTTTTTGCTTTATAACCTATATTCTGTGGGGGGGGGGTTAAACATAATCTTATACAGTGGGGTAAAAAAGCATTTAGTCAGCCACCAATTGTGCAAGTTCTCCCACTTAAGAAGATGAGAGAGGCCTGTAATTTTCATCATAGGTATACCTCAACTTGAGAGACAAAATGTGGAAACAAATCCAGACAATCACATTGTCTGATTTGGAAAGAATTTATTTGCATATTATAGTGGAAAATAAGTATTTGGTCACCTACAAACAAGCAAGATTTCTGGCTCTCACAGACCTGTATCTTCTTCTTTTAGAGGCTCCTCTGTCCGCCACTCATTACCTGTATTAATGGCACCTGTTTGAACTTGTTATCAGTATAAAAGACACCTGTCCACCTGTCCAAAACCTCAAACAGTCACACTCCAAACTCCACTATTGTGAAGACCAAAGAGCTGTCGAAGGACACCAGAAACAAAATTGACCTGCACCAGGCTGGGAAGACTGAATCTGCAATAGGCAAGCAGCTTGGTTTGAAGAAATCAACTGTGGGAGCAATAATTAGAAAATGGAAGACATACAAGACCACTGATAATCTCCCTTGATCTGGGGCTCCACGCAAGATCTCACCCGTGGGGTCAAAATGATCACAAGAACGGTGAGCAAACATCCCAGAACCACACGGGGGGACCTAGTGAATGACCTGCAGAGAGCTAGGACCAACGTAACAAAGGCTACCATCAGTAACAAACTACGCCCCCAGGGACTCAGATCCTGCAGTGCCAGACTTTTTCCCCTGCTTAAGCCAGTACATGTACGGGCCCGTCTGAAGTATGCTAGAGAGCATTTGGATGATCCAGAAGTGGATTGGGTGAATGTCATATGGTCAGATGAAACCAAAGAAGAACTGTTTGGTAGAAACACAACTTATTTTGTTTGGAGGAGAGAGAATGCTGAGTTGCAACCAAAGAACACCTACAACTACTGTGAAGCATGGGGGTGGCAACATCATGCTTTGGGGCTGTTTCTCTGCAAAGGGAACATGACGACTGATCCGTGTACATGAAAGAATGAATGGGGACATGTATCGTGAAATTATGAGTGCAAACCTCCTTCCATCAGCAAGGGCATTGAAGATGAAACGTGGCTGGGTCTTTCAGCATGACAATGATCCCAAACACACCACCCGGGCAACTAAGGAGTGGCTTCGTAAGAGGCATTTCAAGGTCCTGGAGTGGCCTGGCCAGTCTCCAGATCTCAACCCCATAGAAAAGTTGAAAGTCTGTGTTGCCCAGCGACAGCCCCAAAACATCAGTGCTCTAGAGGAGATCTGCATGCAGGAAAGGGCCAACATACCAGCAACAGTGTGTGACAACCTTGTGAAGACTTGCAGAAAACGTTTGACCTCTGTCATTGCCAACAAAGGATATATAACAAAGTATTGAGATGAACTTTTGATATTGACCAAATAATTATTTTCCACCATAATTTGCAAATAAATTATTTCCAAATCAGACAATGTGATTGTCTGGATTTATTTCCACATTTTGTCTCTCATAGTTGAGGTATACCTATGATGTAAATTACAGGCCTCTCATCTTCTTAAGTGGGAGAACTTGCACAATTGGTGGCTGACTAAATACTTTTTTGCCCCACTGTATGACCTTACTATTAGATACCCCAACATCTACCCCTTGCATATAATAAATATCTATGGCCCAAGAGTGGCCAAATATTTTTATTTTTTAACTGGGGTACGTTTTGTCTTAACTCCTGTATATTTTAGGGGGCTACTTGTTTACCATTAGCACACTATTTTTGTATTGGGGTCAAGAGTGGCCATGCTAACATTCCCCCCCAATCTTCACCCCTCATCCATATGTGACATCTTTGGTCCAAGAGTGGCCACTACTGTTTAGCTGGGGTGTTTCTTATTCCTATTTTGTTTTTAACACCTTGGGGGATTCTTTGCCATATTATTAAAATGAAAAAAGACGTTTATCATGTTGTTTGCACCTTCAATTTTAGGTCTCTTGTTATTGAGCTATATAAGGCACTGCATCTTACAGTTTTAATGTGTTAGTTCTGGTATGCCTTAGTGTACAGGTATATGCCTAGATTAACGGCTGTAACATAGTCTGCAGACCAGAACTCATACTAAATACTGTCACTCCGAAAGGTCCAGGGGTGACCAGTTGCAATTAATGTGTAGATCTGCATGGATATGATGTTTTGACTTATAAGTTGATATACCAATATGTATGTTAATGCTTATGACTTTTTGCTTTGTTTTATTGGATGAATATTCTGTATTGTGCAAACCAAGATGTTATTTTTGTCTGTAAACCTCAATAAAAACTATTAAAAAATAAATAAAAATCTATACTTTTTGGTATAGATATATATTGTACAAAATAATTTATATATATAAATATTTATTTATGAATAAATAGAACATATTCCTGTATGTGAAGAACATTGGAATGTGAAATATTCATATTTTCATGTCAGGGTTGGCGCACATGAGAATATGCGATCGGGTTTGTGCAAGAATAAGGTGTTTTTTTTCAATTTCTTTTCTCCATTGACTTCTATCGAGGAATATGTGAAAGCGCACATGATATTCTAAGTTCGCCTTATTGTGCTCGTCAGGTTAGCATGCAAGTGAAAACTGTTTACTTCCAACTCAAAATACGTGCACAACCCGGCGAGTGCAAAAAGCTTACTTCTAGCACAGTTAACGCTAGAGCATGTTTGTATAAAAGACAAAAATAAGAGAATTTAAAATACTTAGATTAAGGAACAGCAAAGGAAAAAGATGACATTTTGTATCACTTAAAGGGATATGAAACACAATTTTCTTCTTTCATGATTCAGATAGAGCATGCAATTTTAAGCAAATCTTTCATTTACTCCTATTATTAATTTTTCTTCATTCTTTTGGTATGCTTTGTTGAATAAGCAGCAATGCACTACTGGTTGCTGACTGAACACATGCGTAAGCCAATGAAAATCAGTATATATATATATATGCAGCTACCAATCAGCAGCTAGAACCTAGGTTATTTGCTGCTCCTAAGCTTTCATAGATAAACATTTCAGCAAAGGATAACAAGAAAAGTAAGCAAATTAAATAATAGAAGTAAGTTGGAAAGTTGTTAAAAATGGTATTCTCTATCTCAATCATGAAAGAACATTTTTCGGTGTCCCTTTAATGTTATTGCATGGTTCAGCCTCTGATTGGACAACTTTTAACTGACCCCTTCTATTTTACTTTTCATTGGTTATTTGTTTTACTTCATTTTTTATTTTATACTATTTCTTTGAAAAGCTATTGGAGCAGTAAGCAAAATATAAATATTGGGTCTTTTAAAAAAAACAGGCTAAAGTTTTATAGATTGTATATCTTGTAGTGTTGATTTCCCATCACTTTCAAATTTAGATCACAATCAGCAGTAACGCTTTTACCTGACATACTTTTGTATTATTGATTATTTTATTGTTTTTCCTCAGGTGTCAGTTCATACCAGTTGCTGAATTATGAAGATAAATCGGATGTGTCATTTAACAAAAGGCAAGGAAATCAAATCATGAATGATGTTGGAATTAATATTTATGGGTCAGACTCTGTTGCAGTCAATTCTTCATTTGGTATTGTAACCAAACATGAGGTTGAAGTCCCTGCACTCCTGAAGGAACTAATTTCCAGGTAAGTGCTCATTGCAGTATTCTAATCTGTAAAGAAATGTATAATACAGAGTTATGAATATAATCTAAAATTTTCATTTTTTGAATACAATATGCCTCATTGGATAGGTGTTGGTGTCATCGACTAATTTAAGTAACACTCAAATATTAACTAGTTAGGGGGGAAAATTTACTATTCCTGAGGGAAAAAGTTACTAGTCTACTCAGTGTTTAAGATAGTGTAAAATGACATCAAATATAGATCCTTCAGAATCCTTTAGAAAAGCTTTTCAAATGGTTTACAATAATCCTCATAAAATTCTTTTGAAAATCATTAAATGCATTTTTCTACGTACAGAATTATGTAACATTAACCTAGCAGCACCTGCCAAATAAGAAGAGATTTTAGACATTTAACCCCCCAAAACTATATTGTTATCTTACATTTCTCAGCAGCCTCTTCTTATCCTGCATTTTTTATAAAAGCATGTCATGTGCATGCTGTCTGATCACAGCCGACCCAATCTCACGTAGTGCACTCACACACTGGGTAGAGCAGCCCCAGCACAGGAGCATGCTACATTTATTTCAATGACACGATTGGATGTGTGATTAGACAGCGTGTCCGTGATGCACCTTATCCAAAGAGGCTGGCGAGGAAGGTAAGGTAAGTATAGTGCAGAATTATGTAACATTCATATTTATGTTTACTGCCCCTTTAATTTCTAATTGGTAGACATATCAACTCAAAAAGATATGAGAATTATTTGTATTATGAGTTGAAAACGTCATAAAATTGGTTTCTCAGTTTGATGGTGAGCTTTGATGTCTAAAAATAGAGTAAATATTAGTAACATGATGTTGGGTGTGAAGACTGTAGGCTTGGCTGCTCTGTCCCTAGATTATCTCACTAGACCACCATAGTGTGGATTACGAGTCCTCATGAATCACTCTCTTATATATATGGACTACTGATGCATCAAAGCTAAAACATTCTGAGGGGAGTATTTAAAAGCACACATTTTGATAAAAGATTTAATAGGGTGATCTCGTATCAGTGATGGTGACAACATTATGCAATTGCCTTATAATAAAGAACAGATATTAAAGGGACAGTCTAGTCTAAATTAGTTTTTTATCATTCCAATAGGGCATGCAATTTTAAATATTTTCCCAATTTACTTTTATCATCCAATTTGCTTTGCTTTCTTGATAGTCTATACCTATGTAGGCCCATATTCTAATATCTAAGCCCTTGAACTGCCTCTTATCTCATTGAATTTTGACAGTTGGACACTGCTAGTTCATGTGTGTCATATAGACAACGTTGTGCTCACTCCCATGAAGTTATTTAAGAGTCAGCACTGATTGGCTAAAATGCATGTCTGTCAAAAGAACTGAGATAAGGGTGCAGTCTGCAGAGGCTTAGATACAAGGTAATCACAGAGGTAAAAATTATATTAATATAACAGTGTTGGTTATGCAAAACTGGGGAATCGGTAATAAAGGGATTATCTATCTTTTTAAACAATAAATATTCTGGAGTAGACTGTCCCTTTAAAAAACAACATTATGCTTTGCCAGAATACAGTACTCTCATAATACTATATAATAATTTTAATTAGTCAGTAGGTCTATACCAAATTCATCAAACATATACTCACAGAGGTTACTTCCAAATATCAGAGTTTGTGCTATTAATATGCACCACCCACCCACTTGTCACTGCAAATTTTCACTCCTTACTGAGTTATGTATTCCCAAAAAAGAAAACTTATGCAAAGTTTTTATCAGTTGATGTTAGAAATTCCTGCTATTTGTCTCTTCCTATGGAAATGGCTACAGATGACTTGTCAGAGGGTTGCAACTGCTAAAAATTATGCTGCTGCAGTTTTTGTAAGCCCTATGTGGGCATTTGTCAGGATATGCAACTGTACTCAAAAGAGGTATTAGAAATGAGAGATATTGAGGGTTTATTTAAATCTTTCCAATCATGTTTATCGGCGGAAAAGTTCAGATTGGATCCTAGCAGACAGGAGGAAAATTGCCCATACGATGCAAGGACAGCAGCAGCTTTGGCAAACACAATCCGACCTACCATGGTTTTTATTTCAGCAATAAAATAGACGCATCAAATTCAGAACACAAAAGGTGTTGATAAATTGGAAACTGTTATTTTTGGTATATTTGACAGTATTCCAAGACAATTTGGAATAATGTTATGACCTTGCACATGTGTGATACGTTATGAAATGGTAACAAATGCCATTTTACATGTGTATAGCAATATATGGTCAAGATACATTAAACCTATATTCAGCACTTGTGTATGGGTTCTCTGTAGTGGATGGGACCGACATTTACATATGTATTTAATAGACAGATATATGATATGACATACAGCAAACAAGATGTGCAGGAAATGGGAGAAAACCGAAATCACGACAACAACATCTAGAAATGGCATTTAGCAATCCCCTTCTTAAAATGCTATTTCATACTTGCATTTTCATGATTCTAATTTACAGGAATGTTTAATCAAGATTTAAGAGTTTGCCATTCAGTCCGGTTTATTTGAAACCTAAATCAGCTGCACAGGTTTATACATTTAACATAAGTCCCAAAAATCATGTTTTCTCCAACATTGGTGTGTCCGGTCCACGGCGTCATCCTTACTTGTGGGAAATATCTCTTCCCCAACAGGAAATGGCAAAGAGTCCCAGCAAAGCTGGCCATATAGTCCCTCCTAGGCTCTGCCCACCCCAGTCATTCTCTTTGCCGTTGCACAGGCAACATCTCCACGGAGATGGTTAAGAGTTTTTGGTGTTTAGTTGTAGTTTTTTTATTCTACTATCAAGAGTTTGTTATTTTAAAATAGTGCTGGTATGTACTATTTACTCTGAAACAGAAAAAGGTGAAGAATTCTGTTTGTGAGAGGAAGATGATTTTAGCAGACAGTAACTAAAATCGTTTGCTGTTTCCACATAGGACTGTTGAGATGAAGTAACTTCAGTTGGGGGAAACAGTTAGCAGACTTTTCTGCTTAAGGTATGACTAGCCATATTTCTAACAAGACTGTGTAATGCTGGAAGGCTGTCATTTCCCCTCATGGGGACCGGTAAGCCATTTTCTTAGTCTCAAACAGAATAAAGGGCTTAATATGGGCTATAAAACTGGTAGACACTTTTATGGGCAAAATCGATTGCTTTATTTGGGCATTTTATACATGTTTATGCTGGTAATTCACACTTATAAACTTGGGGAACGTTTTTTAACGTCAGGCACTGTGTTAGACACCTTTTCCAGTCAGGAAGGGCCTTCCCAGTTGTAGGCTGAGCCTCATTTTCGCGCCATTACTGCGCAGTTACTTTTGAGAGCAAGACATGCAGATGCATGTGTGAGGATCTGAAAGTAGTTGGAAAAGTTCCTAGAAGGCTTCATTTGGTATCGTATTCCCCCCTGGGTTTGGTAAAGTCGCAGCAAAGGCTGTAGCTGGGACTGTAGAGGGTTTAAAACTGTAACCGGCTCCGGTTTCGTTATTTTAAGGGTTAAAGCTCTGAAAATTGGTGTGCAATACTTTGAATGCTTTAAGACACTGTGGTGAAAATTTGGTAAATTTTGAACAATTCCTTCATATTTTTTCACATATTCAGTAATAAAGTGTGCTCTGTTTAAAATTTAAAGAGACAGTAACGGTTTTGTTTTAAAACGGTTTTTGTGCTTTATTGACAAGTTTAAGCCTGTTTAACATGTCTGTACCTTCAGATAAGCTATGTTCTATATGTATGAAAGTCAATGTGTCTCCCCCTTCAAAATTGTGTGATAATTGTGCCATAGCGTCCAAACAAAGTAAGGACAGTACTGCCACAGATAATGAAGTTGCCCAAGATGATTCCTCAGATGAAGGGAGTAGACATGGTTCTACATCATCTCCTTCTGTGTCTATACCAGTTTTGCCCACGCAGGAGGCCCCTAGTACTTCTAGCGCGCCAATGCTTATTACTATGCAACAATTGACGGCAGTAATGGATAACTCCATAGCAAATATTTTATCCAAAATGCCTGCATATCAGAGAAAGCGTGATTGCTCTGTTTTAAACACTGAGGAGCAAGAGGGCGCTGATGATAATTGCTCTGTCATACCCTCACACCAATCTGAAGGGGCCATGAGGGAGGTTTTGTCAGATGGGGAAATTTCAGATTCAGGAAAAATTTCTCAACAGGCTGAACCTGATGTTGTGACATTTAAATTTAAATTAGAGCATCTCCGCGCACTGCTTAAGGAGGTGTTATCTACTCTGGATGATTGTGACAACCTGGTCATTCCAGAAAAATTATGCAAGATGGACAAGTTCCTAGAGGTTCCGGTGCACCCCAACGCTTTTCCTATACCCAAGCGGGTGGCGGACATAGTGAATAAGGAGTGGGAGAAGCCCGGCATACCTTTTGTCCCCCCTCCTATATTTAAGAAATTATTTCCTATGGTCGACCCCAGAAAGGACTTATGGCAGACAGTCCCTAAGGTCGAGGGGGCAGTTTCTACTCTAAACAAGCGCACTACTATTCCTATCGAGGATAATTGTGCTTTCAAAGATCCTATGGATAAAAAATTGGAGGGTTTGCTTAAAAAGATTTTTGTACAGCAAGGTTACCTTCTACAACCCATTTCGTGCATTGTTCCTGTCACTACAGCAGCGTGGTTCTGGTTCGAGGAACTAGAAAAGTCGCTCAGCAGAGAGACTCCATATGAGGAGGTTATGGACAGAGTTCACGCACTTAAGTTGGCTAATTCTTTTATTTTAGATGCCGCTTTGCAATTAGCTAGATTAGCGGCGAAAAATTCAGGGTTTGCAATTGTGGCGCGCAGAGCGCTTTGGCTAAAGTCTTGGTCAGCCGATGTATCATCCAAGACAAAATTACTTAATATCCCCTTCAAGGGTAAAACTCTCTTTGGGCCAGAATTGAAAGAGATTATCTCAGACATCACTGGGGGAAAGGGCCACGCCCTCCCACAAGATAGGCCTTTCAAAGCCAAGAATAAGTCTAATTTTCGTTCCTTTCGTAATTTCAGGAACGGACCGGCCTCTAATTCTGCATCCTCTAAGCAAGAGGGTATTGCTTCACAGACCAAACCAGCCTGGAAACTGATGCAAGGCTGGAACAAGGGTAAGCAGGCCAAGAAACCTGCTGCTGCTAACAAAACAGCATGAAGGAGTAGCCCCCGATCCGGGACCGGATCTAGTGGGGGGCAGACTCTCTCTCTTTGTTCAGGCTTGGGCAAGAGATGTTCAGGATCCCTGGACGCTAGAAATAGTTTCTCAGGGTTATCTTCTGGAATTCAAGGAACTACCCCCAAGGGGAAGGTTTCACATATCTCACTTATCCTCAAACCAAATAAAGAGACAGGCGTTCTTACATTGTGTAGAAGACCTGTTAAAGATGGGAGTGATACACCCAGTTCCAATGGCGGAACAAGGAACGGGATTTTACTCAAATCTGTTCGTAGTTCCCAAAAAAGAGGGAACCTTCAGACCAATTCTGGATTTAAAAATCCTAAACAAATTTCTCAGAGTACCATTGTTCAAAATGGAAACCATTCGAACGATTCTACCTACAATCCAGGAAGGTCAATTTATGACTACCGTGGATCTAAAGGATGCGTACCTACATATTCCTATCCACAAAGAACATCATCAGTTCCTAAGGTTCGCCTTTCTGGACAAACATTACCAGTTTGTGGCCCTCCCATTCGGGTTAGCCACTGCTCCAAGGATTTTCACAAAGGTACTCGGGTCCCTTCTAGCGGTTCTAAGACCGAGGGGCATTGCAGTAGTACCATACCTGGACGACATTCTAATACAAGCGCCGTCCCTTTCAAAGGCAAAGGCTCATACAGACATCGTTCTGGCCTTTCTCAGATCTCACGGATGGAAGGTGAACATAGAAAAAAGTTCTCTGTCTCCGTAGACAAGAGTTCCCTTCTTGGGAACAATAATAGATTCTTTAGAAATGAGGATTTTTCTGACAGATGTCAGAAAGTCAAAACTTCTAAGCGCTTGTCAAGTTCTTCATTCAGTTCCACGTCCTTCCATAGCTCAGTGCATGGAAGTAGTAGGGTTGATGGTTGCAGCAATGGACATAGTTCCTTTTGCGCGAATTCATCTAAGACCATTACAACTGTGCATGCTGAAACAGTGGAATGGGGACTATACAGACTTGTCTCCAGTGATTCAAGTAGATCAGAAGACCAGAGATTCACTCCGTTGGTGGCTAACCCTGGACCACCTATCCCAGGGAATGAGCTTCCGCAGACCAGAGTGGGTCATCGTCACGACCGACGCCAGTCTAGTGGGCTGGGGCGCAGTCTGGGAATCCCTGAAAGCTCAGGGACTATGGTCTCGGGAAGAGTCTCTTCTCCCGATAAACATTCTGGAACTAAGAGCGATATTCAATGCTCTCAGGGCTTGGCCTCAGCTAGCAAAGGCCAGATTCATAAGATTCCAATCAGACAACATGACGACTGTTGCTTATATCAATCATCAGGGGGGAACAAGGAGTTCCCTGGCGATGAAAGAAGTGACCAAAATAATACAATGGGCGGAGGATCACTCCTGTCACCTATCTGCGATCCACATCCCAGGAGTGGAAAACTGGGAGGCGGATTATCTGAGTCGTCAGACTTTCCATCCGGGGGAGTGGGAACTCCACCCGGAGATATTTGCCCAGTTGACCCAATTATGGGGCATTCCAGACATGGATCTGATGGCGTCTCGTCAGAACTTCAAGGTTCCTTGCTACGGGTCCAGATCCAGGGATCCCAAGGCGACTCTAGTGGATGCACTAGTAGCGCCTTGGAACTTCAACCTAGCTTATGTGTTTCCACCGTTTCCTCTCATTCCCAGGCTGGTAGCCAGGATCAAGCAGGAGAGGGCCTCGGTGATCTTGATAGCTCCTGTGTGGCCACGCAGGACTTGGTATGCAGACCTGGTGAATATGTCATCGGCTCCACCATGGAAGCTACCTTTGAGACAGGACCTTTTTGTACAGGGTCCATTCGAACATCTAAATCTGGTCTCCCTCCAGCTGACGGCTTGGAGATTGAACGCTTGATTCTATCAAAGCGTGGATTTTCAGATTCTGTGATAGATACTCTGGTTCAAGCCAGAAAACCGGTAACTAGAAAAATTTACCATAAAATATGGAAAAGATATATCTGCTGGTGTGAATCCAAGGGAATAAGATAAAGATTCCTAAGATCCTTTCCTTTCTACAAGAAGGTTTAGATAAAGGATTATCTGCGAGTTCTCTAAAGGGACAGATTTCTGCCTTATCTGTCTTACTACACAAACGACTGGCAACTGTGCCAGATGTTCAAGCATTTGTTCAGGCTCTGGTTAGGATCAAGCCTGTTTACAGACCTTTGACTCCTCCCTGGAGTTTAAATCTAGTTCTTTCAGTTCTTCAAGGGGTTCCGTTTGAACCTTTACATTCCATAGATATTAAGTTGTTATCTTGGAAAGTTTTGTTTTTGGTTGCTATTTCTTCTGCTAGAAGAGTTTCTGAGTTATCTGCTCTGCAGTGTACTCCGCCCTATCTGGTGTTTCATTCAGATAAGGTTGTTTTGCGTACTAAGCCTGGTTTTCTTCCAAAGGTTGTTTCCAACAAAAATATTAACCAGGAGATAGTTGTACCTTCTTTGTGTCCGAATCCAGTCTCAAAGAAGGAACGTTTGCTACACAATTTAGATGTAGTCCGTGCTCTAAAATTCTACTTAGAAGCTACAAAAGAGTTCAGACAAACATCTTCTCTGTTTGTCGTCTATTCTGGTAAAAGGAGAGGTCAAAAAGCAACTTCTACCTCTCTTTCCTTTTGGCTTAAAAGCATCATCAGATTGGCTTATGAGACTGCCGGACGGCAGCCTCCTGAAAGAATCACAGGTCACTCCACTAGGGCTGTGGCTTCCACATGGGCCTTCAAGAACGAGGCTTCTGTTGATCAGATATGTAAGGCAGCGACTTGGTCTTGTCAGGGATTTATCTCTTCTCACACTGTGCCTTTAAGAATGTGAACTCACTACCCCTATTTAAGG